>NC_080414.1:15373518-15674722 GCF_030265065.1 Corythoichthys intestinalis | reverse complement strand
TGAACCATTTTCAGTCATTCAATGACTTTATTTTCGATGTACATTGTTGAAAACAGCCAACAATTGCGTCTCTAATGTGACTTAAAAAAAAAAAAAAAACTGCTTTCACCCAAAAAACTTTTAGATCTTATAAAAAATATATATATTTCTTACCTAAAAATGTAATTACGCTTGATAACACACATTACTTAAAAGTTAGGTGTTTTTCCCACGTGTTTTAATTGAATTTCCACTTGTGTCAAGCTATAAGTTCTAGTTAAGTTTTAAATTATTCTAAACTGTAAGTCATGATAGGATTTTGAGTTTTTGCAGTGTTCAAAATAAATGTTGTGCTGTATTGGAGCACATTAGGCACCAGTAGTACTTGGTGTTTTATCCAGCAATGACTACTGAGCTCAAAATGACAGTTAGCATTATTAAGTTTTTATTTTACACCCTAATCACTCTACAGCACTGTTTTCACAGATTAAATAAAGCCTGTATGTAAGAGTTAGCCACGCATCGACAGTAGTCATAATGAATAGAAACCTAGCCCTCCGCATGGATAACGTTACGTTAGCGAGTGACAGTAACGTTAATCTTATTTATGAGCGCTGAGAAGTGTACTGCTTTAAGATGGCTGCTGTTTTATTAACGCCGCCGAGTCGGTCATTTCACATCTAGTTCTACGTACATGTGATATCTATGACACGCATACAGACGCTACCTGCTACCACGTAGCAACATGCAGGCGTTTTTAGCAACGTCGGCGCCGTTTGTAACGGCTGTCGGCTGCAGTAAGGTATTTTTTTTATTGCGTCTTCCTCTACGCACGTGACGTCAGCGCGTTGTCCCGCATTAAAAGTAGTCCGGGCAAAACGTGATGCTTAGAGCTGGCAAAATTAAACGATTCCCCGGTTGCTCGAGTATTCGTTTCAGCTCTAGAATGAACGTAAATATTTTTTTACTTATTAAATTGAGTAGTATGAGAGACAAAGTACAAACCATAGGCGGAGTTTGACTTTTGGGGCAAGTGGGGCACAACACGGTGATGACCCCGAAAAGCTGTGTCAACAATAAAACAAGAATATTTATAATAATAAGTTGAAAATAAGAATTTTTTGTTTCCCATCATTCTTGAAGGGAATTCTAAATCAGGCTGCTTAGGATAGCTATACCTTTCGCCAAGATCGTCATCCGTTGAATATGGTACGCCCGCCGGTGTCGTGCCAATGTAGTTACCCCCGTCAAAAATTGTATCCCCTGGGCGGAGCCACTGCGCTGCACTGATTTGGTTTATTTCCGTGTTTTGGTGATGTAGTTATCTACGAGGTGCTAGTCACATGATCTGTTTGAAAAATAATTTTGACCAATTATAAAAATATAGGGCTGTCAAACTATTAACATTTTTAATCGAGTTAATTACAGCTTAAAAATTAATCGTAATTAATCGCAATTCAAACCATCTATAAAATATGCCATATTTTTCTGTAAATTATTGTTGGAATGAAAAGACACAAGACTGATATATACATTCAACATACTGTACATAAGTACTGTATTTGTTTATTATAACAATAAATCCACAAGATGGCATTAACATTATTAACATTCTCTTAAAGTGATCCATGGATAGAAAAACTAGTTCTTAAAAGATAAATGTTAGTACAAGTTATAGAAATTTTATATTAAAGCCCCTCTTAATGTTTTCGTTTTATTAAAATTTGTAAAATTTTCAATCAAAAAATAAACTAGTAGCTCACTCCCCAAACCCATAAAATAATTTTGACCCAAGCGCCAGCAGAGGGCGCCAAACAACAAAAAACAAGTAACAAGCGGACATTACACTGCTGTCATTTTAATCTGAGCGAGGCATGTGCGTTAGTTGCATCAAATATTTTAACGTGATTAATTAAAAGAATTAATTACCGCCCGTTAACGTGATAATTTTGACAGCACTATAAAAATATATTTTGTTCATTTCATAAATTTTGTTTTTTGTTTTATTGCTTTACAACTTTTATCGACAATATTTTACCGGAAAATTCTAGGAAAGTCAATTACATGCAATGACACTTTTTGTCCATCGGGGGGGCTGGCCCCCTCTTAAACTCCGCTTATGGTACAAACTGACAGTAAAATACCTCTGTGAAGTTGGCCTCCCATCAGACACAAATACTAGTATATGGCGGAAAACACAGACAAGACTGAAAAGCAGTTTCTGCTCTTTCACCCCTCTTTGAAATAAACTGCTGTATTTTAAGCCAAAAGAACTGTCGTGTTTGATAGAACAATACGTCTATATGCTACCATAGCAGTTTCGTGGCGCATTAAGCCCCCGAACTATTTTTAATTTGCCCGTTTTACCCTGGAGACCCCCGTTTACAGACAGCGCGCAACCACTTTTGTTTCAAACCAGCCATAAAAAGAAGGTAGGTAATTATATTTATTATTCGAAATCTCATTTTTAGCTTAGAATAAATAATTGATGTTTAATACTTAGTTTAAAAAAATGACTTTAAAAAATTATTCACTCCCATATTTTAGACTTTTAAACAAATTACGTGACAATAACAAAAACTACTGTAATTTTCGGAATATAACCCCCCACCCCCCCCACCCCTAATTTTGAATCCTGAAGTTTATAGTCCAGTATGGCTCACTTGTTGATTTATTTGGGTTAATAGGTAACACTTTATCTGACAGCGGCGTCATAAGACTGTCGTTATGATGACACGACATTGGCATTGGCATTAATGAATGCTTATGACAGATGTCATTAAATGTTGGCCGGCAAATTTTGTCAATAATTCCATTTATGTCCAGTCCGGATCTTTTACATCCATTAAAAAGGGAGATAATTTGCTGGATGACACAAAATGACATCTATCATAAGCATTCATTCATGCCCATGACAGTGTCATGTCATAATCATGACGGTCTTATGACAGTCTAATATGGCACCGCTGTCAAATAAAGTGTTACCGATTAATATCTTTTGGTGTAAATATCCCATAATACAGTGAGGACAGCTGTGGCTTGTAGTCTGGTGCGGCTTATCTATGAACAAATGCTGTTTTCGTGTCAAATGTGGTGTGTGGCAGCTTAAAGTCCGAAAGATACGGTTATGACAGAGGGGGAAAAAATGTTTATTTTTTTATTTTTATTTTTTTAATACAACTACAAGCTAAATTTTGCACACAAAAAATACGATGATCCATAAACAATTTCAATATTACTAAACCTTAAAGGGAAGCTTGGACTTGTAGGCTGTAATAAGCCACAATTGTTCTCTTTTACCAAAATATGTTGTTAGAAACGCATAAAATATTGCCATTGATTTAAAAATCTGTAATATTTAGTACATGTTTTGACTTGGGGAGGGCGCCATCTTTTATGGACGCTCGTGGTGATGACGTAGATTGTCAAAGTCACTCGACGAATACTACTGGGTTACTGCAATGGCGTACCGCAAGCAACATTACACGTCACTTCCGCTCATTAATATTCATGACATTAGCTACTGTTGCTAAGTAGGGACAAGCCACCGTTTGTCCCTAATAGGAAATGAATGGAAATCGTGTACGAAGGAGATGTTTACAGAGCTAAACCTACCAATTGTCTCCGAAAATGATGTGCCTGGTGCCAAATTCACTGGCAAAGATGTGGAAGTACATAAAAATGTTCAGTTAGAGATGGCTTGAGTGTCGAAGGCTGAAAAAGACGAAAAAAACGAGCCGACCTAAGCATAGCCTTAGCTTTTTTATCGATGCGACTGACAATGACATTCTCCTGTTTCAACAAGCTATCCTTTACCATCAGCCCTGTTTTTCTTATATATCCTCTGGTTGTCCTACGTCTCTGACCGTTCTTGGGGGTAATTTAGTTAGCTTTGTGTAGCGATCGCAGATGCTACTTAGTGACAGCCAACGAACACTTTTAATTTTTTTCATTGATAACACATCTTAATTCTATAATTTATTTACACTTCCCCCTTACTAAAGTTTTTTTAATATATATATAACAGCAACGGTAACAGTGGCAGTCCGATACCATTGTAATTCTTTTCGGGTCATTCATTGTCAGACAGAAGCAGTACGGCACAACGTTACGCAAAAAAAAATAAGTTAAAAATATAAAGATGGCTTACCTCTTTGTCCTCTGAAAGACCATGCCAACCCAACATAATGTTTACTGCATATGAAATGTGAATGGATTCACCGAGCTGGTGTTAAAAGTCCGCGCAAGTTGATTCGGTCTTCACATTTTTTCCTCCCGAGTTTTTGGTTTCCGTAAATGTATGAAGAAAACATCCTTCATGTGTCATAATGTCTAGAGTCGTTTCTACAAGTTCCAAAAAAGCAATGCGTGATCGGCATGTTCGTTTTTGAAAGATTACCGGAGAAAAGTAGCACAAATTACGTTGTATCTGTGCGAGGGCGGGTCTATAATGTCCCGCTTCGGCTTTACTTCCGCCTTACGATGTGACGTCATGGTCTAAAAATAGCCTGCGTGCGGTACGCCATTCCTTCTACGTGGTGAGACATCCAACTCATTCAGTCATCAGTTAAGTGGCGAGTACTTACTATTTGTGCTTTTATTGAGTCTTTTATTACCTTTTCATTGCCTCAAAATACTTTTTGCATGTGTTTCCCTCTCATACTTTTAAGCATTGTGTTTTCTTGTTGTAGCTTTAATGCAGATTGTTGATCTGTTGACCACATTAATCACATAGCATATTTAAACCACCCTTATTTGATATTACTACGTTTAAGTATTTCTTAAGGCAACTTTAGTATGTTCTGTCTGTATGCAAAACAAGCTATAAGCGCACCGTAGTACTTTGGGTGTCAAATTTGTCTGTTGTAAGACGTTTCGCCGGTGTAGCCCATTTTGGCAGAACTTTGTCCTACTCTCGTCTCGTCTCATCCCGTCTTTCCTGTTCATTTTGCTTTTGCTGCTCGTTTTCTGAAATATCGACAGTGCTATCATGCTCATTAATGTTCCTCTTGATTTCAAATTGAAAGGGTTAAACAGACGACATGTTTATGTCGCTAGAGTTACACTTTGGAAGCCCGGCAGCGGAACCATGTGACGTCAACAACAATGGCGACCTACTGGTTAGACTAATTTTACAAATTGTATAAAAATAAAAACATCAAGAGAGGTTTCAATATCAAATCATTTTAACTCATAATAACCTTTATATTTTATAGTACTACTACAACTACAAAAAGCAAATTTAACTTTGCAAAAAAAAAAAAAAAAAAAACTTCTCTTACTAAACCACAATTACACATATTGCTAATTTCAGTTGAAATATTAACCTCTGCCCAATTAAACAACATTCAAACAGCACATTAACCAAACCACAGATCCTCCTTTTTTCCCCTTTTTTAACTGTCACTCCACCTGCTCCGTTTCTTTATCTATTTTAAATTTTTTATCTGTCGCATTCACAGCTGAATGACTTATTTATAACCATTTTCTAATCTTTAATCAATCGCTACTTTAACCTACTTTTCCCTCCAACACTCGTGAATACTTCCACATTGACAGAACTAACCCTAACCCCGCTCTCGAAATGGCTTGGACGTCTCGCGCTGTCAATGGCGTTGAATAATTTAAACCGGTTACTCTGTGATTGATGTCCTCTTGATGGTCACTTCTACGTCAGATAACCCAATTTGCTCTCTCGCTTTTTAAATTGCTTTTCCAAAAAAAAGCATCCTCTCGTTTGGTTAATGGTGTCGTCCTTGAAGAAGCTCTCTGAAGCACCAATGTCAAGCAAACGGAAGCAGCCTGCAGGTGGAGCAGCAGCATCAACTTTTGAGTGTGATTTGCTGACTGCCAAGAGACAAAAAAGGGCTAAAAAATAGGGAAAATAGCCGATTCAGCTCCTTTGGGAGAAGTGATTCTCCGGTGAGTTCGCTTATGACGGCTGAAAATTGCGCGTGGACAGTCACGCGTCTCCTTGCTTTATGAAATCAAGAGTGAAAGTGTGCACAAATATAAATATACAAGAATGCTAAAATTTACTTAGAACTCCCCACCCCAAAAAATTTTGAAAATATTTTAAAAATTATTTCAACTTATAATAGCACAAAATAAAATGTCAATAAATGATTCAAAGATGTTCAAAATGAAAAAATGTCAAATAAATAATAAAAAATATAACGCAAAAAAAAAGTGAAAATATAGGGCTAACATTAAAAATAGCTAATAAAAATGCACAAATTTTAAGCAAAAAAAAACATTTTAAGAAATAAAGTAGCTACGCATGTGCAAAAAATAAATAAATAAATAAATAAAATAATTTAAAAAATAAATAATGCAAATAAAACAAAAATGAAATGATGAAAAAAAATAATGAAAAGTGTACTTTTAGAAAATGAAAAAATAAGTAAATAATAATTGTAATAAAACCTATTGCTACAAAAAAGTTGTACAAAAATTTTGATTTAAGGACGTACAAAAAATGGAGAAAAGTAAAAATGTCAAATTAGGAATACAATTTAAAAAAAAAACTGCAAAAATTCAATATGCAAAAATATGAGATTAATGTCAAAATACAAATATATCTTCAAAAAAGGAAATGCATACATTTAAAAATGAAAAAAAAAAAGATATTTTAAGAAATATGAAGAAATCTCAAAGAAAAATACAAATATTGAAATAAATGCAAATACAATTCAACAAAAAAATAGGAAAAAATATACAAAAATCATACAAAAAAGTTAAATAAATATATTAAAAAATATGTAATTTATATATATTTATGAAAAGCTAACATCAAAATGGAAAAATATTACACACAAAAAGTGTATAAAATATTTTAAAAAGATATGTAAAACAGTGATTGCCATAAAATACTGTATAACTTGTTTTACACTAAATGATTTAAAATACAACTTCTAATAAATTAATAGTCATCTTTAAAAAAAAAAAAAAAAAAAAAAAACACAAAAAAAACATAATGGAATAAAAAAAGAAAAATTAAGAAAAAATGTGCTTTTAATATGCTGACAACAAAACTATTTAAAAATGGGGAAATACATCTATATAATAATATGAATCTACTAAACATTTGTTTTCCATAAAGGAACAATTTCAGAAATATTTCCACTTTTTATTTTTTGGAACATGTGACAACCCCCTCCCCTGCTCATCATCAGTACTAGCAAGTCGAAGCGTCCCCACACCCTGCCCCCAAATGAATAATGCAGCACACCTCCTCCTCTACGGCGCTGCATGTTTTATTCACAGCAGAGACCTCGGCCGGCTCGCCGTCAAGTCGCCGTCTCCTTGACCCCCCCCCCCCCCCCCAACGGCCATTACCCCAACTCCCCTCCCATTCCTCACCGGTGGTCCCAGCCACAAGTAAATATTAGCATTTAATCCTGCTGCATCCCTCACATGGACATTTACCATGCTACGTTTGTCTCAAAGACATCCAATCCCTTCTGAACAAGTTAGACATCAAGTACCGTCAATGGCTACTAACAAGTATCGCACTGTAAAAGTTGCCAATGCCTGCGAGTCAATTAAAACAACTGAATTTCAGCCTGTTTTGCTGTCACTTTCCAAGTTTTCTTTTATGAGTATTTGAAGACTGAACACATGACTTTCTGGTGCGCTCCATTTGTTTAGACAACAAACGGTGGTCGGAATCCAACAGACGTCATTTGCGCCGCCCGCACGAGCGTCTTACGTTTTGTTTTGCAACAAAGATTTCTCTCGTTACAACTAGCCCACCTGCTAGTAGGTCAAGGTCATGTCTCATTTTTATCTTTTGGATGTTTATCGAATGAACGTCAATGGTAAGCAAGGAGTGAATTGTGCGTTTTGACATCTTTCCTAATAAAGGGCCATTAAAAAGCAGTGTTGGTTTTTGGCAGCCTTTTAATTTTCGTCTTAGTCTTTTGGACGATAATTCTTATTAGTCTTAGTCATCTCGAAACTAAACTTAAGTCTTGTTTTAGTTGACATTAACGAAAAATGTCTTTGTAAATTTTTTTTTTAATTACTCCAGAAATAAATCAATAAAGGTTTCCTGCTATTTCAAATGAACATTGACCGACTAGCACATATTGTAGCCTCTACAAGGACAACGCCAAGTTGGTGATATTACACACTCATCAGTAAAACAGTATGTTATTTTCAAATAATCATAGCCACCTCGATGCCAAGAACAGTATTTAAAAAAAAAAAAAAAAAAAGTTGTCCGAGAGTTTAAGAGGATGCTCGCCATTAGCATAATGCTAATGCTATAAGTTACATTTCGTGTGTGATGATGACTCAGCACAGACTCTTAAAGAGCATATGACACGAGAAAAAAAAGTCTTAAATGGCATTATTATGTGAATTAGAATCATATTTTGAGACGATTCGACTATATACAACAATTTAGCAAAGCACAGATGATGAGAAATTAGTCTTTTAATCTGCCGGTTAGCCACGCCTACCATTGTAGGGCTTTAGCGTCCCCAACAGGTGGATGACGTCAGCGGTAGACTGGGCTCATCGGTTTTACTTTTCAGCCCATTGAGGGGGAATTATTCAGAACGAGGAAAACGCGACGAAGAGAGCGGCAAAATGTCATTGTTTCTGTCTCTACTTCAATATTTTTACAGGATATTCTTTTTATCCAACTATTTTCCCCATTTGCTAAATAAATGGCATGGTCATGACAAATAAGTCTTGTGCTGAATGGAATATGAAATAATAAAAATGCATTTATTCAGGACGACATGGCAAAATTACTCCATAATGGTCAAAACTGTCAACTTCACCTTTACTGTCGCACCTCCCGAACGATATTTTATGACACCTAAATCGGACGTATGTCATTTCCCTCCCAGGCTTCGGAGAATGTAAACAAACCAGAAGGCGTGACAGCTAGCCGACATGCTAACCCGAACCGAGTGATGTTTCGAAGCGGAAAATCACACATAACTAGCCTGGATTATTTGACATGACGACCCGGTTGTCGATTGTCTTCGCGGATCGGCAAACCGCCCGGCGGAGAGCAATTTACAGTTCGTTCTCTGGAAGAGGGTGGCTGGAGTTGTTGTGCAGCTAACGTGCTCCTGCTAATGAGCATTAGGAGAGCTTTTTACATGCCTATCAATGATCAAACGTAAGTAGTCCTTTATTTAAAGGAAGTTTGTAGTGTTTACTTTGTAATCGCTGTATTCGTATTTGACATAATACAAAACAAGATGTTTACTCACTTCCTCGTAAGTCCAATGGTCCCACAGTAAATATCCACGGTGAACGGGAACCTTTGAAAACTCCAAAAAGGCGCATATGCCTCTCCCTCATACGGAATGTTTTTACTGCAGCCGTTTGGCTGGCGTGATGCGAAAAATAAACGTATTAATCCGCAAAATCAGCTGAATCCTTCGTCCTCATACACAACAGTACACTGTAGCGTGAAGAGGACGTTTTCTACCGTACACATCACAGCGCCCTCCTCCTCAATGCAAGACCGAAGCCGGAAGTCACTCATTTTCATGGCGCGGGATTCAAAAAACTAAATAAAAATAGCAATCGCTTCCACACACATCCAAGCGGTCCATATCATTCAGGGGCATAAAATACCGCGTGTATTATGAAATAAACATGCTTTTTCGTGTCACAGGCACTTTAAAGGCTACAGCAACATTGCATATTTTCTCTGGCCAAGATGAAACAAATCTTGCCGTGTGTGCAAGCCTTAAGAGTGGAGAGGACACATGAGTGACACAACCAAACACTGCTACGATGCAGGCTAAGTACGCATAAAATGTCCCAAACATTTTAGTTCTCGCCATTGTTGACGAAAACAACACCGTTAAAAAGCTTTACAAGTCATTAAATTGATTTTGTTAAAATTCAGCATTAAACTAAATGTTCGAGGCATTACAAATTATGTAAACTTGACGGTTAAAAAAAAACGTTTTTTTTACACAATTTATTCGAGTTGTCCGATAAAAACATTGGATAATAAATTATTATTATAGTATTGTGATACCCTATTGAATACTGTGGAAAAATAAGAACAACTTCAACTGAAGTTATGGAAATAGTGCCTATATTGGACTAGAGCCGGGCGGTACACCGAAAATTTACCGTTACCAAAAGTCTACACGATGACTAATGTAATTTTGACCATGTCGGTAAATTCGGTAATTTAATAAAACAAGAAAATGTAGTCTTTTCATCCCGCTTTGACTATGTTCATTCGCCTTTAACACATTTGCTCCCAAAAACGTAAAAATACATTCGATTTTTAATTGTTTCGGTGTCCCAGAGACGTATGTATTAGGGTTGGGAATCTCTGGCATGAAGCCGATTCGATATTTATCTAGATACACAGGTTAAGATTCGATTAAAAAAACAATACATCTTTAAGTCCGAGCGATTGGATACGATTCGATACAGTTTAAGAACGATACGGTTTGATACAGAGTGAAAACAATACGATAGTAAACATTTGTTGTGTGTGTTTGTACAGTATTTTAAACATATAAAAAAGACCACATTTCTAATACAGCAAAATTAAACATTTCATACCAATGTTATGTTTTATTTTTTTGTGAAAAAAAAAAAAAAAAAAAGGCTTACTATATGACCGTCATTTTGTTGGATGGGATTGATAATAAAATAAAACTCCAGTGACAGACAACAATAAAGTGCAGTAATTCAATTACTGTATTTCCTGGTGTTTTGAACACAAGAGGTAAATAATTTAGGTGCAGACTTTCAATGTAAACATCATACAAACAAAAAACATTAATTATATGCAGCAGCTCTAGAAAAAAAAAAAAAAGAATTAAACCTGCTAGTGTTATCATAAATAAATAATAAATTATGCTTTACGGCTGGTATAATTGGGGGAATAAAAACATGGCATTTTAGACAAACAGGTCAATAATCATTACTTTAATCTTATACACAGCAAAGTCATTCATTTATGCCTGTGCTTCCTCATTTTTTATTCCTCAACACTGTCCATATCTTTTTGGAAGGGCAGATTTTTCTTGAGGAAGATCAACTAATCCACATGTTCATGTTTAAGTAGACTGCGTTTCACGGAAACAATATGCCGCCCTTTCCACCATCGTAGTGGGTTCGTTTTCAGGAGTAAAAAGTCACGTTCTGTGCACCGCTGAACACTTCACACAAGCTATGTCCCATGCGAACAGATCTGGCCGCTTTCATCACTTCAAAGTCCGACTTTTGTTTTCCTGGGTGCGTTGAAAATCAATCTCTGCACGTCGCTGGCATCGGTGATCAAACTGTCCATTGTTTTAGCATGTTGCTTCGTTGTCACTACTAGTTTCGTTTTGGGCTGTGAAGAAAACGCTACGGAGCGTGCGTTACAGTGGTTTTGTTAGCTCTCGCGTTGTTATCACACGCCCGTGATGATCGGGTAATGACGGCGACAAGTAGCGGTTCTGCCGAAATGCATGGGAAGTTGAGGCAACCACGACTGTGAGTTCTTGTCCATATTATATCATGCGTGCAGTCTCGATCTAAGTGCGCTGTGTGGTGAATGACACAAGCGCAGCATGTGAAGTAAAAGCTAAATTATTGTCATTTTAAGCAATGCATTGAACTAGACATTAGAAGCCGATTGTTGTGCTCGCGATAGCCGAATTCTATCTCTACTATCGGTTCATCGAATATTTAATGGCTAATTACTGTCGAATGGTAACTTTACTATCGATACAGCTGTATCTCTCACCTGTAAAACCAGATATCCGGTCGTATCGGTTTATTGTTCTCAAGCTTAGTATTTATACTCGGGCTGTCAAACGATTAAAATTTTTAATCGAGTTAATTACAGCTTAAAAATTAATTAATCGTAATTAATCGCAATTAATCGCAATTCAAACCATCTATAAAATATGCCATATTTTTCTGTAAATTATTTTTGGAATGGAAAGAAAAGACAAGATGGATATATACATTCAACATACGGTACATAAGGACTGTATTTGTTTATTATAATAATAAATCAACAAGATGGCATTAACATTATTAACATTCTGTTAAAGCGATCCATGGATAGAAAGACTTGTAGTTCTTAAAAGAAAAATTTTAGTACAATTTATAGAAATTTTATATCAAAACCCCTCTTAATGTTTTCGTTTTAATGAAATTTGTAAAATTTTCAATAAAAAAATAAACTAGTAGCCCGCCATTGTTGACGTCAATAATTACTTACACAATGCTGATGGGTGGCTGAAGCCTATTAAATCAGACGCACCCAAGCGCCAGCAGAAGGCGGCAAAATTCCATAAAACACAATTAACAAGTGGTGTTTCACTGTACCGTCATTTAAATCTGTTTGAGCGGGTAATCTGCGTTAATTGCGTCAAATATTTTAACGTGATTAATTAAAAAAATTAACGCCCGTTAATGCGATAATTTTGACAGCCCTAATTTATACATCTTTTACGTTTAGTTTTTTTTACAAGAGACATCTCTGGGTTCTGATTCAATTTAGCTCCAAAGCACAAAGCTCAAAATCCATTTTAAAGCAATAAAACTGGCCACTGGATGGCAGTAGCGCATTTGGTAAGACCCGCAACCTGATTCAACGGCAACGAACGGCCGGGGCGCTGGCGGAAGACGACTGAATGGAAAACAACCGAGAGGACGCCCGGGATGCCAGGCGCTGGACGACCGAGCAGAACGACCTGGACCACCAGTGCAGCGGATGATGCCAATGAGTCCGTGCTGCTCGCCGAGCAGACCCAGCAGAGACTCAAAATAATCCATCTTTATGAGACAGGCGGCGATGAGGGAAAAGTTTACCCGGCTGTCGCAGCTACAACAGGGTCATTCATCTCTGTTACTTATGTGTAAATAAATTGTTACTTTGCTATCAAAAGCTCTATTTGTCTTGTTGTTTATGTTATTTTGTAAAAGGAAAACATTCAGATGTTTGGGATATAACTTAAGCAAAAAATAGCTGTGTTAAAGTCAGTCATGTTTGAAATGTATGCTTTCACAAAAAGCTCAAGTTCTGTTTTTTCATCAGAAATTGCTCAAACTAAGCTATTTTCTAATGCTGATTTCTAAAGAATGGAAAAAGATATGAACTTAATTTTTTTCCTGCTGAAAGAAGAGAGTCTAAGCTTTCTTTTGGTGGGTTCCATGTTTATATAGCAATAGAACAGAATTTTCTGTGGGCCTTGCAAAATCAGTCAAAATCCAGTAAAACGGCCGGGAGCGAAGGGGGTTGCACCGGTGAAAATGGCTGGGAGTGAATGAGTTAATTCACTGATACAAAGTATCACGATATATCACCATTTCGATATTTTGTCACACCCGTAGTAAAAACCCTGTTATATTTCTTGTTGTCATTTTCTCCACTGTTCACTCGTGTCCGAAAAGTGACCTTTTGTTTCGGGACTTGGTCAAGTTGCGCATGTTCCTGTCACGTTTGACTGCGTGCGTGATTGAGGAGTTGAAAAGGAACAAGCGCTTTTACCTCTAAACCTTCCTTCCGCCGGTGGAAAGCAGCCAGGAAAAGCTCCAACGACAAGCGGAGCGTTAAGCGCTCCTCTCTCGACCCGCGGAATCGTCCGTCGTTTCTGTCCTCAACTGTCGGCGCGCTAATCTGAGGAGATAGCGGCAAACTGTCGTTGCGCTGCGCCACTCTGATAATAAGGTGCTTTCGAGCCGCTGCGAACAAACTGATACCACCTCTTTTGTTTTTTAGACGCTCGCTTTAAGGGTTTTAAATGATTTTGGAGAAATCATTCAAATTTAATAGAAAATGAAAAACTGTCAGTTACAACCTAATTTATAGTTACGCAACGAAAATAATGCCTAAAAACTGGTACTAAAAGCAAAATTGAAAATAAAAAATTCACGACAAATGTCCAAAGATTTTCAACAAAATATAGTTTAACAAATGTTAGCTTATATATATTAAAAAATACAATAATGTAATAGAACTTCTATAACTGAATAATTTTATTTTCATTTTTAATAATAGTATTATTACCAATAAAATTCCACTAAAACCACAAGTAAAATTGCAAAAAATACAAAAAAGTTTGGAAAAATTATTTGACAATTAAGGGTTTTGAATGATTCGGTAAAAATTTTCAAATGGTTTCAATTACTGTTTCATATTTTTAATAATTGGGGAACTAATAAACAGCAGAAATTCAATATACGAAAATATAAAATACTAAAAATAATTTTAAAAATTCATTCATTTGAACCAAAAATAATCAATGTAAAAACATTGTAAGGGATCAAGAATAAGTACCTATGCGTGTGTAAGAATTTTAAAAAATGCTAGAAAGTCACGATGAAAAATAATAAAATTCTTCTTAAAAAAAAATATATATATATATATATATGCAAAAATTATACAATAAAAGATGATTATATAATTTAATCCATTAAAAGTATTTGACAACCTATAGTTCCGCCGTTAAAATAATGCCTAAAAAAAAAAAAAAAAAAAGGTATTCAAACATAAAAGTGCTAAAACCTCAACGGAAAAATTCATGACAAATGTCCTCAAAATATATTTGAATAAATGTTAGAATATGTATATTTACTTCAAATGTATGCAAAAATACAAAATCCTAATCTCCAGTAAAAGTACAGAAATACAAAAAAAGTTTGATTAAAAAAAACAACTGAAATTCAAGTTCAAATTAATAATGATGATGAAGGGTTTTGGAATGATTTGGTAAAAATGTCAAATGGAAGAAAAGATTCAGTTACCGTAATTGTCAGACTATAAGGCGCCACCCACCAAATTTGACACGAAAAAGGCATTTGTTCATAGATAAGCCACACCAGACTATAAGCCGCAGCTGTCCTCACAGTATTATCGGATATTTACACCAAAAGATATTATCCGGTAACACTATTTGCCAGCGGCATCATAAGACTGTTATGACACCATAAGAGCCACTATGAAGCTTTGAACCAATTGGCTGCAAAAATTCATTGCTTCAAGAAGCTTCATTTGGCCATCACTGCTCCCTTGGAGGAGACGTTCAACCTCTGCTGCCACTTGTTGTCAACGCTGTTGATGCCCAACATGCCTCCTAGCATGCACTGCAGTGCTACAGATGTAAATAACCATCAAAATCCATGTTCTGTGCTAATTATTTCTTCAGTTACTGTTCCAGTTGTTTCATTAGTTGCTAGTTATGGTATTTGGTAACACTTTATTTGACAGTGGCGCCATATGACTGTCATTAGACAATCATTATTATGACATGACACTGTTATGAGCATTGATGAATGCTTATGATGATGATTTTGTGTCATCCGGTAAATTATCTCACTTTTGAAAAGATGTAAAAGATCCGAGCTGGACATAAATGGAGTTCATGACAAAATTTGCCAGGTGACACTTAATTGACATCTGTCGTAAGAATTCATTAATGCCCATGACAGTGTCATGTCGTAATTATGAGTTTTATGATGCCGCTGTCAAATAAAGTGTTACCTATTTAGCAAAATAAATCAACGAAAGCCGCACTGGACTCTAAGCCGCAGGATTGAAAATGAGGAGTTTATAGTCCAAAAATGACGGTACTGTTTTAATCAAAAGTATGTGACGCCATTAAAATAATACCTAAACACACTCAACTAAAATGTTAAGGTGTTCAAATCATAAAACTGCGAATAACTCAACCCCACAAAAATTTAAGATTAAAAAAAAAAAAATCATGACAAATGTCCTCAAACTATATAAGAATATACTAGTATACACTCAACGGCCACTTTATTAGATACACCTGTCCAACTGCTCGTTAACACTTAATTTCTAATCAGCCAATCACATGGCGGCAACTCAGTGCATTTAGGCATGTAGACATGGTTTTAAGACAATCTCCTGCAGTTCAAACCGAGCATCAGTACGGGGAAGAAAGGAGATTTGAGTGACTTTGAACGTGGCATGGTTGTTGGTGCCAGAAAGGCTGGTCTGAGTATTTCAGAAACTGCTGATCTCCTGGGATTTTCACGCACAACCATATCTAGGGTTTACAGAGAATGGTCCGAAAAAGAAAAAATATCCAGTGAGCATCAGTTCTGTGGGCGGAAATGCCTTGTTGATGCCAGAGGTCAGAGAATGGCCAGACTGGTTCGAGCTGATAGAAAGGCAACAGTGACTCAAATAACCACCTGTTATAACTAAGGTCGGCAGAAGAGCATCTCCAAACGCACAGTACATTGAACTTTAAGGCAGATGGGCTACAGCAGCAGAAGACCACGGCGGTTGCCACTCCTTTCAACTAAGAACAGGAAACTGAAGCTACAATTTGCACAAGCTCATCGAAATTGGACAATAGAAGATTGGAAAAACGTTGCCTGGTCTGATGAGTCTCAATTTCTGCTGCGACATTCGGAGGGTAGGGTCAGAATTTGGCGTCAACAACATGAAAGCATGGATCCATCCTGCCTTGTATCAACGGTTCAGGCTGGTGGTGCTGGTGTAATGGTGTGGGGAATATTTTCTTGGCACTCTTTGGGCCCCTTGGTATCAATTGAGCATCGTTGGAACGCCACAGCCTACCTGAATATTGTTGCTGACCATGTCCATCCCTTTATGACCTCAATGTACCCAACTTCTGATGGCTACTTTCAGCAGGATAATGCGCCATGTCGTAAAGCTGAAATCATCAGACTGGTTTCTTGAACATGACAATGAGTTCACTGTATTCAAATGGCCTCCACAGTCACCAGATCTCAATCCAATAGAGCATCTTTGGGATGTGGTGGAACGGGAGATTGGCATCATGGATGTGCAGCCGACAAGTCTGCACCAATTGTGTGATGCCATCATGTCAATATGGACCAAACTCTCTGAGGAATGCTTCCAGCACCTTGTTGAAGAATTGAGGCAGTTCTGAAGGCAAAAGGAGGTCCAACCCGTTACTAGCATGGTGTACAAAATAAAGTGGCCGGTGAGTTTATATTTCAAGTATATGCAAAAATACAAACAAAAACGCTAAAATCCAATTCCAGTGAAACCATAAGTGCAAAAATACTGATTAAAAAGGATTGAAAAATATTATTAATCATTTAATAATTATTAAATTAATAATGAACAAATATTATTTTGCTGCCACCCTCGTTCAAATGGATTGGGCATCAATCGCTGTTGACGACAATGGCATTAAATGGGTTTTTTAATTTAAATTTTCTACTTTCCAACTAAACAAACTCCGAAAAAAAAAGGTTTTGGCCACAAGGACGCCTGCTAGTACTCTCCACTCCTCTTTTAGCCGCGTTGCTAGGATACGGTGCGTGCGTTGGACAAGGCGCACCTGTCCGCCTTCACAAACGGAAGTAAAAAAAAAAAAAAAAAAAAAAGCCATTTGGCTCGCTTGAGTTGGGTTAACTCTTCCAGAATGAACATTTTATTCTCTGCACGGTAAGTATTGTCAGCACAGCGTGATGGAATCAATAAAGGACGTCGAGGACAAAAAGTCCAGCACGCTATTGGAGACGGGGGGGAATCACGGAAGGTCAAAAGAAATTAGAAAATCTGCTTCAATATCAGAAGACGGAGTTGGCGAGGCTCCAACCAGAACTTGCCGATTTGCACCCTGGGAAATTTAGGGGCTCCCCGGACGTGCGGAGGAACGCCAAGTGCTAAAATTAACAGCGCTGGCTTAAGAACGTTGTCATGAATATGAATGAAGGCGAGTGACCCAGTGGCCTGTTTACACTCACACGACGAATCCAGAAAAGTTTTTCAGGTCAAAAAAAGATGAGTGTCATTTCCGGACTATAAGCCGCGACATTTTCCCTCCACTTTGAATTCTGTGGCTAATCGATGGATTTTTACAAGCGGATGAGCTCTATATGTTGAGTAGGGTTGTTGAAACTATCAGTTGCGGAACAAACGTGAACAGGGCCTGGGTGCGATCAGTGTAAACTGACCCCCTGAGTGGACTATCCAACGAGGGGAATGCTAGTTGACAATTATTTGCGGGCTCCTTAAAATTGATTGTACGATGCGGTGGAAATTTTTTGCGGGCCCCTCCAGATGACACACACTATATTACATCATTGCATACATATTACCGTATTGACCCGAATATAAGACTGTGTTTTTTGCATTGAAATAAGACTGAAAAAGTGGGGGTCGTCTTATATTCGGGGTCTAGACATTATCCCTATTCACGACGCTAGATGGCGCCAGATATCATTGAAGCAAATGCTGAACTTGAGGAGTAATTTTCTGTCATGACCAGTGTTGGTAATAACGGCGTTAGAATATAACGGCGTTATTTTTTTCAGTAATCAGTAATCTAATTAATTACTTTTCTTATCTTGGCAACGCCGTTACCGTTACTGAGGCGGGAAAGGCGTGCGTTACTATGCGTTACTAAGTTGGTTGAATAAAAAAAGTCTGAGAGAAACGGACTCACGGTGACGAGAGAGCAGAGCAGGAGTGGGGAAGACGCCGTTGCAACCGCGATGCTAGGTGGCTCCAGTAATACCTGACTGTAGCCATAGCCGACAAACTACGCCCACATGACACGGTAGATATCATATTATAGAACTAGATGCAAATGACAGACACAGCTGCATTGGCAACATGTTTTAAGGACTACATGCGTTAGTAAACAGCCGCCATCTTAAAGCAGTACACCTCTCAGGAAGGCTCTAATGTAGAAATCCTTCCTAGCGGACCTAAGTAACTTTTTTTTTTTTAATCTAAAATGCTCCTAAATCGGCAAAATCTTAACTTAAATCAATCTTTAAATGATGAAACAGTTTTAAAACTTACACATGTTTAAAGTAGACAGAAGGGAACTAATGCAATTCATTCATTCATTTTCCATGCCACTTTTCAACAGGAGCAATTTTAACAACTTTAACGTTTGATTCACAACTTTAAATGACTTCCACACATAACAAAGGTTACTGTCTAGTTATCGCAATACCCTTGTGTCTAGTTAAATGGAGGGTAAAGAATTGGGCTATGGCCAATTGTCCCCCAAACCCTTTAAACTTCACATTGCGTGACCTGTTTTTTTTTTTTTTTTTTTTTGGGGGGGGGTTGAGAAAAAAAAAGAAAAGAAAAAAGAAAATTATCACTAGTTACTTTGCCAAGTAACTAATTACTCTTACATTCAGGTAACTGAGTTACTAACGCAATTACTTTTTGAGAGAAGTAATTTGTAACTGTAATTAATTACTTTTTTAAAGTAAAATTAACAACACTGGTCATGACAGATCTCAGCTACTCTCAAGTTTAACCAGTTTGCATTATTTTATTGCAATGTTTTTCTTGTTTCAAGACTGAACTCGTCTAAGTATCCTTGAGCAAGATACTGAACCCCACGTTGCTCCTGGTGCTGCGTCACCAGTAGGTAGATGGCGAGATAGTGTAAAGCGCTTTGAGCTCCTTGAAAGGTGGAAAAGCGCTATATAAGTATAACACCATTTACCATTTACCATTACAGTTACAGTTAGACCTCACTTTGATGGTTAACCCTTTAAGGTCTGGGCCTATTTTGTCTGATTTTGCATGCCTTTGAAGTTGCCTTTATATTTCAAAGAAAGAATTGTTTACGATGGCCTGGTTTGGTCCCTTTTTTTGTGACACCTTGAACTTCATGTCCAAACTGTTGTTTCCTTCACTGACCAATTATAAATCATCATTTTGGGCCCAAAAAGACCAAAAATTCCAAAATCGTTTTGTCAAAATTTTTAATATTGATGTCCAATTGACAACCAAACATGCGTAACGAACTGTTTTGAAACTTTGTAATATTTATTCAACATGTTAGGATGAACATTCAACCAAAAAAATTTAGAATAAATAGTCTTATATTTGACAATTCAACATAAACAACAGGTATAGCCATAGGCGTTTTTTGCCTTTATACATGCTCTAGTCAAAACAGGTTATATACAGCAGACCGAACAGTGAAAAGACGACGATGACGAATTTGGACCATCCTCTTCCTCAAGTTGATCAAAAAGCACAATTGCTTGCGCTAAATTTAGTTTTCCGTTCATTCTCAAAGTCACACAAAGTCGCTGCTCGATCCAAACGGCCGTCGCTCGCCACCTCGCTGCTTCAGAACACTCCTCCCTCTCGTTCGGTGGAACCTTGCACGGCAGTTATATTTCTTAAAAAAAAACATTTTGTGCGTCCACTGTGACTTCGAAAGGGTTCGTTTGATTTGTGTTTTTTTCATAGAGCTTCCGTTTTGAAAAAGGACAAGAAATGATGGAAATATAGACATAAACAAATGATCCATGAAGCATTTTAATGTTTTTTTGAGAGGACAATAAAACTATAAAACTTAAATGACAATATCTCACGTTTTAGTTGGTCGATTGACTTCAAATAATAACGAGAGTAAACCGCAACTTCCGCACTTTAAAACGAGACCAACCAACGGCATGTGGGTGATGTAATTAAAACGTGAGTGCGCTTCAAAGACGACGTGCGCTGAGGACGCGCCGGCGTGTCCTTCGACTCTCAAGGGTTAATGCAGTTATTGCATTTTTTTTTGTTTTATCACAATAGATTGGTTTATTTTAGGCCTGTCCAAATTATCGCGTTAACGGGCGGTAATAATTTTTTTAAATGAATCATGTGAAAATATTTGACGCAATTAACGCACATGCCCCGCTCAAACAGATTAAAATGACAGTACAGTGTAATCTCCACTTGTTACTTGTGTTTTTTGGAGTTTTGTCGCCCTCTGCTGGTGCTTAGATGCGACCCATGAGCATTGTGTAATTACTGACATCAACAATGGCGGGATACTATTTTATTTTTTGATCGAAAATTACAAATTTTATACAAACAAATACATTAAGAGGGGTTTTAATGGTAAATGGTGTTATATATATAAAATTCCTATAACTTGTACTAACATTTATCTTTTAAGAGCTACAAGTCTTTCTATCCATGGATCGCTTTAACAGAATGTTGATAATGTTAATGCCATCTTGTTGATTTATTGTTATAATAAGCAAATACAGTACTTATGGACCATATGTTGAATGTATATATCTGTCTTGTGTCTTATCTTTCCATTCCAACAATAATTTACAGAAAAATATGGCATATTTTATAGATGGTTTGAATTGCGATTAATTGCGATTAATTACGATTAATTAATTTTTAAGCTGTAATTAACTCGATTAAAAATTTTAATCGTTTGTCACCCCTAGTTTATTTACATTTCAAAAACCAGAAGCCATTCATTTACGAATGTGATTGCACTTTAGTTTACATATTTAAATGTTCAGATACGAACATTTGAATGAGGCAAAATAACATGCTTTTTGTCTCAAATACATTGTTAAAATCATTTGTTTCAGATGTACTGTAATTATTTTATGCATACAAATTAATTTGGTGTTCAAAAAGTCCTTTTTCAAACGTGAGTCTTGAAAAAGACTGGGTCGTCTTATAATCAGGGCCGTCTTATATTCAGGCCAATACGGTAATAATAATGAACGCACACAAAACTCGCTAGCTAGCAGTAGATATTTGGTTTAAAATCATTTTGTTGTATGCATGAATACAAATACAAAGTAACATTTCTAGGGTTAAAAATATACCGATATACACAAAAAAGTCATTTGTTTCTTATTCTAGCAAAAAACCTTAAAGTCAACAAAAAAAAAAATCTTCCTAAGAGTACAGGAGCCTTTTTTTTTTTTTTGGTTTTCCCTGCGGCTTGAGATGGAAATGTTCCAGGTGAATGAACATGTGCATGTGCATTAGCTCTAGGAGGAACATGAAGATGGAGAAAGCCAGCAGGTTGGATGTTGCTCAATCCAAGTCTTTTGTTGTCTTATTTCACTCTGACACAAACGCACGTTTGACGTGTCACCGTTTATACGCGTCAGGCCGATTCCAATCTTTTTAGGTTTTTTTTCCATGTGGTGCGAAGTTCCCAAGTGGCTGATTTATTGCCGGCGCACAACGCAAACCTCATGTCAGCTTTTCTTTTTCGGTCTTCCTCGGAGCCCTCGCTCTCTTTCTCTCTCTCTTCTGGACGGGGGAAGGTCAAGGCAATCATTCCTTTCATCAGCGTGTGGCGCTCGTCTACGATAAAAAAGCCCGCCGGCTTTGGCGTCGTTAAACCGAAAAAGCGAACAGCTTTTTTTTTTTACTCTTAGTACCACTTGAAATGCACTTTGCTGCTTGTAAAGTCAAAGTATGCTCAGTGTTTTATTTTGGTATACAGGCCTTCCCAGTAATAAAATTGTTTGGCAATATTTCAGTTGTTATTGCACTTCATCGACACAAAGTTATGTTTGTACTAGGGCTGTCAAACGATTAAAATTTTTTATCGAGTTAATCACAGCTTAAAAATTAATTGATTGTAATTAATCGCATTTCAAACCATCTCTAAAATATGCCATATTTTTCTGTAAGTTATTGTTGGAATGGAAAGATAAGACACAAGACTGACATAAACATTCAACATAATGTACATAAGTACTGTATTTGTTTATTATAACAATCAATCCACAAGATGGCATTAACATTATTAACATCCTATCAGTTAAAGGGATCCACGGATAGAAAGACTTGTAGTTCGTAAAAGATAAATGTTAGTACAAGTTAGTTATTTTAAATTAAAACCCCTCTTAATGTTTCGTTTTAATAAAATTTGTTAAATTTTCAATCAAAAAAATAAACTAATAGCTCGCCATTGTTGACGTCGCTGAGCGGTGACGTCCATGCCGTTCTTCCACAGTGTCTTTAACTACGTAAGGTGAAATAAACCATAAGGTGTCAATGGCGAGTGTTAAATAAGAGATTTAGCCAAGGCAAAGTCTGAGTAAGTTTTATTTTTATTTTGCATAGCTATTTTGTTTGGGAATGCCAGTTTTCTTTGCATTGAGCGCTTTTCTTTTTTGTGAACATTATTTTTTTTCGAGAGGTAGAAATATTATTTTTGTCGTGCTTTCACTAAATGATACTGTAGCGACTTAACTGTTCCGCCCAAATGCATGATGGGAAGTTGGGCAACCATGACTGTCAGTGGTGGCTGCAAATGGTATACAGTATGTTCTGCGTTGTGTTCAATTAGGCATGTTCAGAAAAAGAACGTCTGCTGCTCCGCCCAAATGCATGAAGGGAAGTTGGGCAACCATGACTGTCAGTGGTGGCTGCAAATGGTATACAGTATGTTCTGCGTTGTGTTCAATTAAGCTTGTTCAGAAAAAGATCGTCTCTTGCTCCGCCCAAATGCATGATGGGAAGTTGGGCAACCATGACTGTTAGCAGTGGCTGCCAAAGCTTAAGCCAATTAAAAGCGCAGTCCAATGAACACCTGTGTCCACTCGCATTTCTCAGCCTTTTCGCTCTCAATGTGCTAAAACGGCATCATTGTAAACTGTTTGAGGCAACGCACGAACGGGTCATTCCGTGCATGCGTTAACTGCGTCAAATATTTTAACGTGATTAATTAAAAATATTAATTACCGCCCGTTAACGCGATAAATTTGACTAAATTATTTTTAAACAAGAATTACATAGAACATGATTGTCTTTATCAAATGCTTAAATGAGTGAGTCCACTCAAATTCACTTAGGTTTTGACGCTCAACTTACCTAGAACACCCTCACACCTCTTTATGCAATGAATGAGTTGCCGCAGACTGGGCTACTGTTAAAGTGTAACAAGCTAAACGATGATGAACACATTTGTGGCTTTGATCATAGAGCTACCGACCCTTCTCTCGCCAGATCAAATCTACAAACCTGTCAATCATCGTCAACTTCAAGTAACAAACGCCAGCTGCACTGGTGACCAAGAAAAACAGTTTGGTTGCACTGCTTAGCAGGAGGGAAGTGTGATAGACCGTACATGCATGAAGCAGAAATAAATTGTGTGTTCAAAAAATATATATTGCGGAAAACACAGACAAGGCTAAAAAGCAGTTTCTGCTCTTGCACCCCTCTTTAAAATAAACTGCTGTATTTTAAGCCAAAAGGACTGTTGAGTTTGAATGAACAAAATGTTTATATGCTGCCATAGCAGTTTCATGGCGCCTTAAGTCCCCAAAGTATTTTTAATTTGTCCGTTTTACCCTGGAGACCCCCATTTAGACACCACGCAACCGCTTTTGTTTCAACTCAGCCATAAAAAGAATTATATTTATTATTTGAAAGGTCTGCGATTGGCTAGCAACCAGTTCAGGGTGTCCCCTGCCTACTGCCCGTTGTTAGCTGGGATAGGCTCCAGCACCTCCGCGACCCTCGTGAGGAATAAGCGGCATGGAAAATGAATGAATGAAAGGTCTATCATTTTTAGCTTCGAATCATTAATTGGTGTCTAATATTTAGTTTAAAAAAACGCCTTTATAAAATTATTCGGTCACCAATTTCAAACTTTTATACAAATTACGTCACAATAAAGAAAATTGTGTCTGTAAGAGGTCATATACAGTGGGGCTATAAGTATTTAGTCAACCACCAGTTGTGCAAGTTCTCCTACTCCTCGCCAGTAATGCTAACACAAGTTCTCCTACGGAGCATGAGACGTTCTTTTTTTTTTTTTTTTTTTTTTGAACACGCCTAACTGAACACAAAGCAGAACATACTGTATACCATTTGCAGCCACCACTGACAGTTGTGGTTGCCCAACTTCCCATTATGCATTTAGGTGGAACAGTTAAGTCGCTACAGTAACATTTAGTCAAAGCATGACAAAAATAAAATTCCTATCTCTCAAAAAAAAAATGTTCACAAAAAGAAAAGTGTTAATGTTGAAAATAATAATGATGTCAATAACAATAATGTTAATGCCATCTTGCGAATTTATTGTTATATTAAACAAATACAGTACAGTAGTGTTTATGTCCGTCTTGTGTCTTATCTTTCCATTCCAACAATAATTTACAGAAAAATATGGCATATTTTAGCGATGGTTTGAATTGCGATTAATTACAATTAATTAATTTTTAAGCTGTGATTAACTCGATTAAAAATTTTAATCGTTTGACAGCCCTAGTTATAATGTGAATATTATTCCGTAAAAATTTGTTAAGACATTTCTACATGGAACGTATTACGCATAATCCAATAACGTCATTTTCAAAGTATCTGAATCGGCAAAAAAATATCGGCCATGCCTTTTTTTTAATATACTGTATATATATTTTTTAATTAAATCGTTTTCTAATTGTATTTAACGTTACAGACATAATATGTTACACTCATCCAGAGTCTTTAGGCTTAAGGTAGGGTTATCAAATTTATCCCCTTTAACGGCGGTAATTGATAAAAAAAAAAAAATTATCACGTTAAAATATTTAACGCAATTAACGCATGCGCTGCACGACCCACTCACGCATTGTCGCATTCAATCTGTAATGGCGCCTTTTTACCTATATATAGAGCTAAAAGGCAGCGTAAAATGAGTAGAGTGAATTTTGGCAGCCTTTGGAACCTTTTTTTTATTGGCTAAAGCAGTACTTCTCAAATAGTGGGGCGCGCCCCCCTGGGGGGGCGCAGAGCGATGCCAGGGGAGGCGCATGTGTCCTCGGGGAACATGCTTTTTTCTTTTTTCTTTTTCCCCTACTGGAATAAAGTGTACTTGCACATCCACTCAGTGGGTGGCAGTGGCGCTCTCATCAGAGTGCGTGCAGTATTTTTTAACTAAGGAAGAGCACTCAGCACACAGAAAACAGATATGAAGAGCAGTGCGCCACCGCCGTTTTCGAAAGCCGTTTTCCGACCGGACTCACTCACGCAGCGACCCACTGTCTTGTCCGGTTCTCACGTCGCCGCCCGAGAAGTGCCATTTTCGGCTTGGGATCGTCACGACGACCGCCCTCACCTACGGTTCTACCTCGGCCGCCGAGAATGCGTTTTTTTCGTGCCGTTTGACTTTTAGCTTTGACTTTTAATACGGTGGGTGATGAGGAAAGACCACTGTTTACTGTGTCTAAATAAAATAATTATAGCGGACTGCCAGAAGCCAAATCAATTAAGACGCCACTTAAAGACATTCGACCCCAATCTCATCGATAAGCCGCTTGATTGTTTTTCAGCGAAAACGTGCCGAATATTGCCAACAATCGTCCTGCTTTGTCAGTGTTATATCAGTAAACCAGTGAGCATTGTTAGCATGCTAATTACAAAATGACTCCACACCATTGCAAAGGAGGTATTACTGAGTGTGAGCAGCAAAAGTAAAAACTGTCCTGCTGTCCAAGGACACTCTTTTTTTTCCTTTATTTTTGTTTTTTCGGTTAAATTTTTTGGCATATTGTCCTCATGAGTGAATGTTTCTAATCAATTTGAATTTGTTATTATTTACTGATTTTATTACATTTTATTTTTCTGTATCAAATGGTCAAAAATGTACCTTGAGTGTATTTTTACAGTTTGAATATGACTTTTTTTTTTTAATTCAGGCAAATTGATGCACGTCAAGTCTTCTCTGTTACAAACAAAACAATGTTAATAAAGTTATACTTTATTATAAGTTGATCTACGTTACTTTTTTTCTTTATTAGAAAAAAAGGACACAATGTTAGGCAGATGCGTATTTATAATAGTAATTTTATAGACAAATAATAATATTTACAGTGGCGGCAGAGAGTTTGGGGGGGCGCGAAACATTTACGTCTTGCTTGGGGGGGGGCGTAACAGAAAATAATTGAGAAGCACTGGGCTAAAGCCTTAAAATCCCTCTCCCTATGATTAGAAGTATCGTGGGAAGCAATGTGGGGAAGAAAGGTAGTAATTGATCTTTTTCTTAATACCCTATGTTATTTCCCAACGCAGAGAAGATATATCAGTTGGTACCACTACGCACAGTCATGGTTGCACTTCCCATCATGCATTTGGGCAGGACAGTTAAATGGCTACAGTATCATTTACTGAAAGCTCAACAAATACACTAGATTGCAATATTTAGTCACAATATACAAAGTCACAAGTCTTTCCTATCCGTGGATCCCTCTCACAGAAAGAATGTTAATATTGTAAATGCCATCTTGAGGATTTATTGTCACAATAAACAAATACAGTACTTACGTACTGTATGTTGAATGTATATGTTCGTCCGAGTTTTATTCTTTTTTTTCTTAATGCATTGCCAAAATGTATATGATCGGGAAAAATTATTGGGAATGATTGGAATTGAATCGGGAGCAAAAAAAAGCAATCGGATTGGGAAATATCGGGATCGGCAGATACTCAAACTAAAACGATCGGGATCGGATCGGGAGCAAATAAACATGATCGGAACAACCCTAGTTATAATACTGCTTACAGCACAGCAGTAAATTCGGGAATGCTCATCTTCCATTCATTTGCCCCTCCCAGTCAAACTGGATTGGACGTTGAGTGCCGTCCAATGACCAATGAGTGAGTAAACAAACAAAAAACAAACAAACAAACAAGTCATCATTTATCCATGACAGGAAGTCCTCAGCAGGACGCCAATCTGTCTCCGCGGGTGCTGTATTCTTGTCACACTTTACGAGTTGATTTACGGACATACGGCTTAAACGGGACACCACGTTTAGGAGAAGCGGGGGAGGGGCGGCATGTCTGTAAATACCTGCAACACGGATGCTAAATGTGAAAACAGGCTTACACTGTCGCCTACTTGGAGCTGGAACAAGATTTTATGGAAGATGTATGGTGTATATATACACGTATATGTACCGTGTGCTAAGCCAACTCGCAATAAAAAAAAAAGGGGGCGGAGCCAGAAAGAGGAGTTACTTTCACAAGTTTGGACTACATATCAACATTTAACATACTTAGAAACTTCATGTATTGATTTCATTTACTAAATCCTTTTTTAAAAAAAGTCATTAAATAATTGGCTGCCATTGACTGGCATACACGTCAAATTTTATTTATTTATTTATTTATTTATTTTTAAACTAAAAACAAACATCAGTGATGAAAAACAATGATGCCACGAGACAAAAGTTGCATGGCTATCGTCGCACGTGCCTTGGAAACGTTCCGCCGTATTAAAATTAGAGCTTCCAGGAAGCGGCGGGAAGGCAGCTGTGCTTTGACGGCGGCTTTCATCATTCAACACCAGCGATGGCGTGATGAATGGATTGTGGCAAACAAGCTCACGGAATTTTCTATACACTCGTATGACCCCTTAAACGACGGGATTCCAAACGATTTACGGTTTGAAATATCAGATTTAGCGCTCTCCAATTTCCGCGCGAGGGGGTCATCGGGTTGCCGTCCCCTGCTCGTTGACACCGGGATGACATCACCGCAGGGGGCCCGCCTCGCACAAAAGCCCCCCGAGCGACGCCGGCTATCTGCGCATCGGCGCGGACGCAGCACATTTTGAAAATCCCTCACCAGACTAACGCAGGGCCCCTGAAACATATTCTACCCGGCAACAATGTCCCATCAAAGACTTTTGTCTTCTCTGCGCCAGCGTGACAGCGCGCATTAAGATTAGCGTCACTAATGGAAGGTTAGACACAGCCATGAATTCAAAATGGCACTAATTGTTCATCTTCTAAATAAAGGCTCCACCGCAAATGAAAGACTTTGACACAATCGACTGATATCACATTCTGAAGTCAAATTTAACTGCTAAATACACACAGACGGAAACGTGTGGCAGGATACGATGACTAGTTTATATTCTGTTTAACTCAATAGCTGCCATTGATGGTTGCAGTCTTAATTAGGGGTGTGACAATATATCAAAAAGGTGATACATCGCAATACTTTGTAGTAGGGCTGCAGCTATCGATTATTTTAGTAGCCGATTAATCGATAAACTAATTAATTCGAATAATCGAGTAATCGGATAAGGGACATAAAATATCAAAATACCTGAGCTGAGCCTCAAAAGGTATAAGAAAATAAATGCGGATCTAAGTACAATAACAGAACTATTGGCTAACTTACAGAGCAAAAGTCTGCAAGCTTAAATGCTCTAAAACGCAAACTTTTTTTTTTTTAACAATGCTCTTAACAGACGGTTCAAACACAAGTTCCCACAAAAAACGGCTACATATACCTATAAATCAAATTACGAATGTATTAAAAACAACAGCGCCAAAAAAACTTAGCTTATGTTGGTCTTAACAGGGAGCAGCTGGATTCAGCCATGTTAAATGAGTTATGTCATATTCAACGTCACCACTACAGGGCAATGTATCTTCCCAAATCAATAAAACTAAATGCAAACACTTTCAAAACAAACCATTACAACGCCACTTTAATTAAACGAATACTCAAAGCAGCAAAACTTAATTCCAATCTTTTTTTTCTAATCGAATTACTCGAGTTAATCGACTAATCGTTGCAGTACTACTTTGTAGTCCAACAGGTTATCAACCACCAGTAATCAATATATCGCTTTAAAAAGGACCCAACAGGTTGCTACCAAAATCTTGCATTAGTATAGCACGTACATTAGCTTGCTGTCTGCCATTGAGTTTGAGTATTAAAGTATATACAGTGGGGCAAATAAGTATTTAGTCAACCACTAATTGTGCAAATTCAGAGAGATCGCAAATGACGGCGATCTTATTAAACATACATTTGAGACAACAACTCTACCGAGGTTCTGGATTAAAGTCATTCTGGAATATCCTGACATCGCGACAAGAACATTGAAAACCTTGCTACAATTTCCAACATCGTATCTTTGTGAAGCGGGCTTCTTAATTAATGTTTAACGTCAAGGCGAAGTCGTTAATGGTGAGCGCGGTGTGCAGCTGTTGTGTGCAGCTTACATGGCAGGATGAATCTGAGGAGAACTTTTCTACAAGTCCTTTCATGATCAAATGTAAGTTAATATTCCTTTCTTTCAAGAAAGTTTGTAGTGTTTACTTTGGAATCGCTGCATTTGCGCATTTTGCAGCTATGTTTAACGTTACGCGCATGCGCAGAACCGCATCGTTGCAATTTTTGATGGGTTGCAAAATTTGTCAGAACACCGGTCCGTGAAAAAAAAGACCCAAATAACACCGGTCCGTGGTGCAAAAAAGGTTAGGGACCCCTCCTCTAGAGCAGTGCTGTCGTTGGGCAACATGGACTTTCAACTTCCTCCACAGATTTTCTGTGGGGTTGAGATCTGGAGACTGGCGAGGCCACTCCAGGACCTTGAAATTCTTCTTACGAAGCCACTCCTTTGTTGCCCTGGCTGTGTGTTTGGGATCATTGTCATGCTGAAAGACCCAGCCACGTCTCATCTTCAATGCCCTTGCTGATGGAAGGAGATTTTCACTCAAAATCTCTCCATACATGGCGCCATTCATTCTTTCCTTTACACAGATAAGTCGTCCTGGTCCCTTTGTAGAAAAACAGCCCCAAAGGATGATGTTTCCACCCCTATACTTCACAGTGGGTATGGTGTTCTTCGGATGAAATTCAGTATTCTTTCTCCGCCAAACACGAGAGCCTGTGTTTCTACCAAAAAGTTCTATTTTGGTTTCATCTCTCCATAACACATTCTCCCAGTCCTCTTCTGGATCATCCAAATGCTCTCTAGCGAACCGCAGACGGGCCTGGACGTGTACTGGCTTCAGCAGGGGGACACGTCTGGCAGGGCAGGATTTGAGTCCCTGGCGGCGCATCGTGTTACTGATAGTAGCCTTTGTTACTGTGGTCCCAGCTCTCTGTAGGTCATTCACTAGGTCCCCCCGTGTGGTTCTGGGATTTTTGCTCACCATTCTTGTTATCATTTTGGCACCACGGGGTGAGATCTTGCATGGAGTCCCAGATCGAGGGAAATTATCAGTGGTCTTGTATGTCCTCCATTTTCTAATAATTGCTCCCACAGTTGATTTCTTTACACCAAGCGCTTTACCTATTGCAGATTCGGTCTTCCCAGCCTGGTACAGGTCTACAATTTTGTCTCTGGTGTCCTTCGACACCTCTTTGGTCTTGGCCATAGTGGAGTTTGGAGTGTGACTGACTGAGGTTCTGGGCAGGTGTCTTTTTTACTGATAATGAGTTAAAACAGGTGCCATTAATACAGGTAACGAGTGGAGCCTCGTTAGACCTCGTTAGAAGACAGACCTCTTTGACAGCCAAAAATCTTGCTAGTTTGTAGGTGACCAAATACTTATTTTCCACTCTAATTTGGAAATAAATTCTTTAAAAATCAAACAATGTTATTTTCTGTTTTTTTCCCCCTACATTCTGTCTCTCATGGTTGAGGTTCACCCATGTTGACAATTACAGGCCTCTCTAATCTTTTCAAGTAGGAGAACTTGCACAATTGGTGGTTGACTAAATACTTATTTGCCCCACTGTATATTTAAAGGGTTAAGTATCAAAGGTATTAAAAATGATTTAATACTTAATAAGTATTTAATTATATATTTAATAATAATTTCGTGTCAATTTTGATGGGTGCTGGCTTATACTCAGGTGCGCCTTATAGTCCAAAAGTTATTGTACTTCCCGTTGAATTTGAGTCAGTTCCGATTTATTTGAGGACATTCCTTCTTTTCAGTAACCCAAAATCAACAGGAAATGCCCCATAAATGCCCTCAAAAGGAAAAGGAAGTGACCTAAAATCAACAGGAAATGACTGGCATTGGCTGCAACTGACAGCCATGGACGTCCAATTCGTTTGAAGCCAGAGGGATGGCAGCGAATGAACGAATGTTCATTCGCTGCCACCCTTTGGCTTCAAACGGATTGGATGTCTACTAGTGATAAACTCATTCCAATTCACAGCAGAAGAAAAATAAATAAATGATAATTAGCTGCTTTTACAGCAATTACACAAACGGTTAGCATGCGTTGGCTAACAAACGGTTAGCATGTGTTCGCTAGCATTAGCACATCGTTCAAACAACCACGTTAACAACCAAGTTATTTTGAGTTTTTTAAAAAATAATTTGTACTACAAGTTTTTTTTGTTCATTCACTGCCAGTCAAAAAAAGCATGGAAAAGCAAAGTCTCTCCTGTCTTTCTCTATTTCCGCGTGGAATTTGACATGTTTTCATTCTGCGTGTGAGAACGCGTATCACCCCGAAAAATAAACGTCTCGTACGTTAACAGCTCGCGTCTGTGTTTGCATTGGCTAGCTAAACCCGATGGGGCGCGGCCCCGCCACCCCTAAATCAGAAGCCTTGGTCCTCTTTGCTTTCAAAGAAAAACTCGCTCTCACTTTATCTTGGCCGACAGACGAGTGACTGTTGCCGCCGTTGTTGTCGTCCAGATGTGATACAACTGTACGCTAAGTAAGTCACGTGTCGACAAGTTCTCGGTTTATTTACTCGAGGGAGGGTGGAAATACTTGTTCACGGGACTTTAACAAGCACACGTTCAGCCCGGAAAAAGGTATTTCCTGCAAAATTCCTCCCACGCGACACTTTTTTTGCTGTGAAAAATCACTGCTAGCCCTAATAGTTCAAACGGATTGGACGTCTATCGCTGTCAATGGCTTCGAATGAGTGAAAAAGGAAATATGAGCCAAGTAGCTAAGCTCTCCCTCAAGTCTGAATGCTAAGCTAAGTTAGCATTAGCCTGAAATGACTGCATATATAGTTGTATGAAAGCGTATCTGAACCTTTTGGAATTTCTCACATTTGTGCATAAAATCACCATCATTGTGAAAATCACTCAGAGGTAAAAACAGTGTCTAACTAAAACCACCCAAACATTTATAGATTTTCATATTTTAATGAGGATAGCATGCAAACTATGACAGAAGGGGGAAAAATAAGTAAGTGAAAAGGTGAACCCTCTGCCTCAGGAGACTTGAAGAGCTATTTAAACCAAATTTTACCAAACAATTTAAGTCAGGTGTGTGCCCAATCACTGATAAGTGGTTTGAAGCTGCCCTGCCCACTATAAAACACACACCTGGTAAGAACTCGATGAGAAGCATTGTCTAATGTGGGTCATGGCTCGGTCAAAAGAGCTGTCTGAAAACCTGCGATAGAGGATTGTTGAGTTGTATAAAGCTACAAAAGCATTTCTAAATGTCTGGATGTTCATCAATCGACAGTCAGAGAAGTTGCCTACAAATTGAGAGAGTTTGGCACTGTCGCTTCTCTACCAAGGAGTGGCCGCCCATCAAAGATGACGCTAAGAGTTCAGCGCAGAGTACTCAGAGAGGTAAAAAGGAACACTAGAGTGTCTGCTAAAGACTTACAAAAATCACTGGCACAGTACAACTGTGCACACGTCAACTATATGTAAAATTATGGCCAAGAAATGGTGTTCATGGAAGGACTCCACTGCGATCTTTAAAAAAAAAACAAAAAAAAAAAACATTGTTATTCGTTTAATGTTGGCAAAAAGGCACTTGAACACTCCACAGAAGTTTTGGAAAAATATTTTGTGGACTGATGAAATCAAAGTTGAACCGTTTGGGAGTAACACACAACCGTCACGTGTGGAGGAAAAATGGAACACTGTGAAGCACGGTTGAGGGGGCATAATGATTTGGGGCTGTTTTGCTTCCTCAGGGCCTGGACAACTTGCAATCATTAATGGAAGAATGAATTCAAAAGTTTATAAGGATGTTTTGCAGGAAAACCTGAGGCCGACTGTCAGACATTTGAAGCTGAAAAGAGGATGGATGCTTCAACAAGACAATGATCCAAAACACAGAAGTAAGTCAACTTCAGAATGGTTTCAGAAGAACAAAATACACGTTCTGGAGTGGCCGAGTCAAAGTCCAGACTTGAACGCCATTGAGATGCTGTGGCATGACCTAAAAACACCGATTTATGCCAGAGACATCGCAGGAATCTGACTGAACTCCAGCAGTTTTGTAGAGAAGAATGGGCCACGATTAGTCCTGATCGATGTGCCAGACTGATCAGCAGCTACAGGAAGCATCTGGTTGAAGTTAATGCAGCCAAAGAGGGGGCCCACAAAATATTAAATGTGATGGTTCACTTACTTATTTTTCCCCCTTTGTCATTGTTTGCATGCTATCCTCATTAAAATATGAAAGCCTAAAAATGTTTGGGTGGTTTTAGTTCAAACCAACACTTTTCTCATCTGTGTGATTTTGACAATCAGATCACATTTGATGGTGATTCCACGCAGAAATGTAAGAAATTCCAAAAGGTTCAGATACTTTTTCATACCACTGTATCTTCCTTTTCCCATGGATTAGCATATTAGCATCTATACATAGCGCTCCATAAAAAGCCAGACATTTCCCAAAGCTCTGACGGCGATTGAATATCACCCGGCAAGCACTTCCTATTTTAGGATGGTGTCAGACATTTTTTTTTCATTCTTTTTCTCTGAAAACAAACGCTAGCTAAGCGCTAACACAAGCAGCTGTCACTCGGGACCAGCTGTACAACATGTGGCTGCCGTTTGGGATTTAATACAGGAAGTTGGGAGGATAACGTACAGTTTCCTGAAGGCTGACATGATACAATAATCCCACAAGCGGCTGAGCAAGCAATTTAGCATGCTTGAGCTAATTTAGTGTATTTTTGTAGACAGCTAGCGCAAAATTATCTGATGTAATTAACTTACATCATCCGTGTAGCTTAGTAGAAATAAATATTTTAACGTTATGGCCATAACACTAGAAAATGGTGTCTGGTTTATAAATAGATTTGAGATGTCCCTTTCTGCTAGCTTTGACGGTGATGGATTTTTGACTGAAACCAAAAATAGTGAGTAAAAATATTAGTGCTGCAGCGATTAATCGATTAACTTGAGAATTTCGATTAGAAAAAAAGATTCAAATTCAATTTAGCTGCTTCAAGTATTCGTTTAGTTCAAGTGGTGTTGTAGTGGTTTGTTTTGAAAGTGTTTGCATTTAGTTTTATTGATTTGGGTGGATACACTGCCCTCTTTTGGCAATAGTGAATATGACATAACTCATTTAACATGGGTGAATCCAGCTGCTCCATGTTAAGACCAACATAAGCTGTTTTTGTTTGAGCTAATATGTTTTAAATGCATTCGTAATTTAGTTTATAGGTATATTTATATATTTTTTTGTGGGAATATGTTTGAACCAATTGTTAAGAGCATTGTAAAAAAAAAAAAAAAAAAAGTTAGCATTTTTTAGCATTTTAAACTAGCAGACTTTTGCTGTCTAATCTAGTCAGTTGTTGTTTTTTCGTACGTACATCCTCATTTAATTTATTTTTGTTTTATACAATTTGAGGCACAGCTCAGGAATTTTATTTGTGTTCCTTATGTGGTTACTCGATTATTCGAACTAACTAGTTCATCGATTAATCGACTACTAAAATAATCGATAGCTGCAGCACTAAAAAATATCAACAAAATCTTGCCGAAAATGCATACAAAAATATTTAAAATGCAAATAAAGTCCAAAAATGTTTTGATTGTTTACAAAATTAACCAACTCAGTGAAAAGAAAAAGTAAAATTACTTTGTTATTGTACTTTAGTCAATATGAAGTGGTCCTTTTTACTTTTACGTCACTACATTTTAAGCATGTATCTGTACTCTCTACTCCACTACTTTTCAAATTCAAATTGCTCAAAAAATGTACTCAAGTAAAAAAAGTATTCGGTGAAAAGAATAATCGAGTGATGAGTAACATTGTGAGTAACTGCTTACGATGTTTGATTTTTTTTTTTTTTTAAATGGTTCTTTTTTCTATATGAGTTCGTTATTTATATGAATTGTAATTATTATACTTTGAAGAAGAAGACTATATAACCTACTACATAACCAATTTAAGCCAAAGAAATACTTTTTTTTTTTAGAAGGAGAAAACATATGAAACTAAAATGATCATATCTCCGGTTTTCTGTGGTCAATCGGTGCCAAATAAAACTGGGAGAGAGGTTAACATCTGCGCTTTCGAGTCATGTTGACGGCAGCGCTCTATGTCAAATACTTAATTCATTTTTTTCGGTGCTTGAACAGGCCGAAAACAGAACGGCAACTTTGAATCTAATTGGTATAATGGAGTCATGTGATTATTGTCGCGACGTTTCATTGGTGAAACTAGTAGCACCACTGTTGGCGTCTCTAGCAAAAAAAAAAAATCTAATAAAAAAAGTAAAATCTAATATGTAGAATAAAGAAGAAAAATGTAACGACTAAAGTAGCAGAGTAAGAGTAGCGTTTCTTATTCACAAATCTACTCAAGTAAAAGTAAAAAGTATGGCTTAGTAAAAGTACTCTTACATCTTTCTCAAAAAGTTACTAAAGTAAATGTAACACATTACTACTCACTTCAGCGTGCAACTATACCATAATTGAGCATTAGAATCAGCAACACAACTACAAACTTAAGATTAGGCGGGTGAACAAGATATCGACCAATAAAAACCAACAGTGAGAGCGGCGTGCCTTCAGATGGGTTCTGAACACTCTTTTAAAAGTAGGTGGGGGTATGCACCTGATAGTTGCTTGCAATCCACCATTAAGCCAAATATTGGAGTGTTTTGAGTTTGCTAAGCTTCTGTTTACAGTGCAATCAATTTTATTATTTTAATTTAGGGCTGTCAAAATAATCGCGTTAACGGGCGGTAATTAATTTTTTAAATTAATCACGTTAAAATATTTGACGCAATTAACGCACATGCCCCGCTCAAACAGATTAAAATGACAGCAGTGTCATGTCCACTTGTTACTTGTGTTTTTTGTCTCCCTCTGCTGGCGCTTTGATGTGACTGATTTTATGCACCATGAGCATTGTGTAATTATTGACATCAACAATGGCGAGCTACTAGTTTATTTTTTGATTGAAAATTTTACAAATTATATTAAAACGAAAACATTGAGAGGGGTTTTAATATAAAACTATAAAACTTGTACTAACATTTATCTTTTCAGAACCACAAGTCTTTCTATCCATTATCGCTTTAACAAAATGTTAATGTTAATGCCATCTTGTTGATTTATAGTTATAATAAACAAATACAGTACTTATGTACAGTATGTTGAATGTATATATCCGTCTTGTGTCTTTCCATTCCAACAATACTTTACAGATAATGGCATATTTTATCGATGGTTTGAATTGCGATTAATGAATTTTTAAGCTGTGATTAACTCGATTCAAATTTTTTATCGTTTGAAAGCCCCATTTTAATTATAAATACAGTACTGTTTTCTTAGATACTTGTACTTTTATAGGTCGTCCCCGGGTTATGACGTACCCGACTTATGTGATTCCGACTTTACGACGTGTGTCTCGTCAGCTGTTTTTTTTTTTTTTAAATTTATTTATTTATTTATTTATTTATTTATTTTATCGCGTATCAGTGTCTCATCCGCCACCTCTCAGCATTGATGGTAAGTATACTATAATATTTGTAATTAATTTAGTTATTTATTACCGTATTTTTCGGATTATAAGTCGCAGCTGACTATAAGTTGCACCAGCCATAAAATGCCCAACGAAGAGGAAAAAAACATATGTAAGTCGCACCGGAGTATAAATTGCATTTTTGGGGGAAATTTACTTGATAAAATCCAACACAGAGAGCAGATATGTCATCTTGAAAGGTAATTTAATACAAAAATACAATACAGAACAACATGCTGAATAAGTGTACAGTATGATGTTACATGATGCATGAACAACGAAATGGGAATATACTGTCCTCACCAGGACGCTACGGCTCGGTTCTGGCTATACAGCGAGCTAAACTCCCAAATGACAATGCTGTACGTCCGTATACTTTCCTGAATCCATTTGGTCCTCGATACCAAACAGGTTCGCATCAATGTAAATAAATGATAATTAGCTGATATTACAGCAATTACACAAACGGTTAGCATGCGTTCGCTAGCATTAGCACATCGTTCAAACAACCACACAACTGGCTATAAGTGTCCGATCGCGGGTGGAAAACACACAGCTACAATAGACAAGATGATACACACAGGCGTTGCCTCTGTAGCGATATTTTACAAGCATAAACAATGAACGTCGGTTCGCAGCCGTGTCTCTCTATAGCCCACTCGCTCAGAGACGCTCTGTAGCTGTCCGTCTTCTTCTGGCGTGTGAGCGTTCTTCTTTGCGTGAACAAGTGCGAGTGCGCCCCCACTTGGGCGTGAAAGTGCCACAAACTGAAAGCATGCATTTTAATATAAAAAAGTCAATAATACAATTGAACACACATTGCCAAAGGCAGAACGCGAACGTGGCCATAGCTATTAAGAGTTATTCAGATAACTACAGCATAGAGAACATGCTAACAAGTTTACCAAACCATCAGTGTCTCTCCAAAACACCAAAATAACATGTGAAATGATATAATGTGTTAATAATTTCACACATAAGTTGCTCCTACGTATAAGTTGCACCGCCAGCCAAACTATGAGAAAAACTGACTTATAGCCTGAAAAATACGGTAGATCTAACTGATCTAAATGGTTGATCTCTACAGTAATTGAAATGCATATCTGGTATTTCATTATACTACAGTATATGTGCAGTCCGCTTTCCTTTGTTGCACTCGGACTTGTTTGACGTCACGCTAGCCCTATTTTCTGTTAGTTTCGAGCGTTGCTTTCACGTTAGGAAGCGTGGGTGTACGCTAGATAACATTTCAAGAAGGCAGAGAATGGTCAACACCGCGGGCTTGCTCGGCAATGACCCCTATTAGCTCGCTATTAGCCCGCTAACTTATTGAGCAGCGTTCGTTTTCACCGCTGGAACATTATTGTGCAGCCATTGAGGTATGTTTTTGTAAGTAAATATGTGTGTATTGATCTACTTTATAGTATTATTGTAAGCTCTTTGGTCGTGATTGTATTTTTCTAATAATGTGTTCCTAGTTTGACGGTGACAAATTTATAAATTTCATTTGTAAGAACTATGTTGTGATTGGTGTTACCGGAGGGAAGTATTATATTATATTATATTATATTATATTATATTATATTATATTATCTATCTATCGAGATCTATCTATCTATATCTATCGATCTATCTAGCGATAGATCTATCCATATCTATCGATCTATCTAGTGATAGATAGATATCTATAGATGTATAGATCTATCTATAGATCTATAGATAGATCTATAGAGATATCTCTATAGATATATAGATATCTATCTAGATAGCTATCTATCTATTGATAGATCTATCGATAGATCTATCAATATCTATCGATAGATCTATTGATAGATCTATCGATATAGATATATATCTCGATAGCTATCTATCTATCTATCGATCGATCTATCGATAGATCTATCGATCGATCTATCGATAGATCTATCGACCGATCTATCAATATCTTTCGATAGCTCTATAGATATCTATCGATCTATCTAGCGATAGAGCTATACATCTATAGATATCTATTTATAGATCTATAGATATTTATTTATCTATAGATCTATAGATAGATAGATATCTATAGATGTATAGATCTATCGCTAGATAGATCTATAGAGATATCTCTATAGATCTATAGCTATCTATCCAGATAGCTATAGATCTATAGATAGATAGATGGTACTTGAATGGGTTAATTCCGACTTACGCTGAAATTCGGGTTACGTCCCCAGTGGGGACTACCTGTACTTATGTAATTTTTTTTGTCCCTGCATCTGTACTTTTAATTAAGTAAAAAAAAAAAAAAAAAGAAGTAGTACAGCACCAAGTAAAATTATTTTTGATTCTATTTTGAAAATGAGAGGAAAAAAATCTTCAACTTTGGAAAAAAACAAACATTGTTCACAGCCATCCTTCCCACTTCAAATGGATTGGACGTCTAACGCCGTCAATGGAAACTTCTAACAGCCCTCACACGACGTCGTATCCCAATTACGCGCCTCTTCTTCCCCGCTGCGTCAATGCCACAACCCATCCATTTTTAGGAGAACACTATTGAGCGTCTGTCAACGCGCGCGGCCATCACTTCCACGCCGCTTTCATCCCATTGTCCGGCGGCCCGTCGGGGGGGCGTCATTGTCCTTCCGCCGGACGAAGACGGCGCGGGGACGCAAAGTGACGGCTCCCGTCGTGCTCGGAATGCGCGAAAAAAGCATCAAAGGATAGTTGACGTCAAGTTACGAGGGTTGGAAAAAATCCGCATTTGAGTCACGTTCTGTTTTGTTGGGTGACATTTTCAAACAAAAACAATGTCATCATGTGAAGCAGGTGCGAAATACTTTCCAGTGGTGACAATGCGAGCGTCCCTCCCCTGAAAGACGGCCTCCGGTCGCGCGTCACGGAACTAACGGCGTCATCCGCCCGGCACGCACGCGGCGCGTGTTCTCACCTGGTTTCCGCGGCAACCGCACCACATCACTTTATTTCCTCGCACGGCAGGTTTCGAGAGGGGCCCCTCTGAGAGGGCGCGAGGCACCACAAATGTGACCGATCTGCTTCTTTGGAAGCGACCGAGCAGATTCATTCAAGGTGCTGCAGGTAAAAAAACAGACAAAAATGGACAAACTGTGATTTTGTTCTTAAACTTAGAAATTAACTGATGTGCTTGGCTAACTCCCTACACATTCTGCCTAGCAACACGTAGCTTTGCCAATGTGTAAATTAGTTTTTTATAACCATGAAAATGAAAAAAAAAAAGACCAAGAATGATATTGCTTTGTGCTTTTCAACTTCAAATATACAGTATGTTGATACTAGCAGTACAGGCTGGCGTTGCTCGCGTTTGTGTAACTTGAACACAATATAACCGAATGGCAGATAAAACATACTTTCTATTAGTGGTGTGACAAAATATCGAAATGGTGATATATCGTGATACTTTGTATCTCAAAAGGTTATCGATATGCTCCTTCCTGTCAAGAATCAAGATATTGTTTTAAAAAGGTGTTAATGTTTTAAAAAAAAAAAAAGGGGGAAAAACAGGAACAAACAAGTTGCTACCAAAATCCTCCACAATAATAGTGCTTAGCTAATTTGCTCCCAAAAACGTATAAATACGTTCTATTCTTAATTGTTTCAGTGTCCCAAAGACGTATTAATACGTTTTGTTTTTTTCCCCAAAAAAGACATCTCTGGGTTCTGACTCAATTTAACTCCAAAGCACAAAACTGAAAATCAATTTTAAAGCAATAAAACTGGCCACTGGAGGGCAGTAGCACATTTGTTATGACCCGCAACCCGATTCAACGGCAACGAACGGCCGGCGGAAGACAACCGAATGGATGCCAGGCGGCGGACGACCGAGCAGAACAACTGGGACCACTAGTGCAGCGGACAATGCCGTTGAGTCCGTGCTACGTGAGCAGAAAAACACAAACACCATGAAGTACTCATCACATTTTCTTTTCTTTTTTGTTTTAACCAAAGTCCACGTATACATCAAATGATGACAGGAGGAGAGGAGTAGGGGTCTACTATAAATTGAAGTGTTCTAAAATTGGTTGCCATACAATCAGAATCTTTTGAGGGTTGCCTGATACCTCATACCTTAGTTTTAACAGTAACCACCACTCTTAGTCATGGTTGACACAGCTACCCATGAACCATTGCGGGCGTAACAGTTAATAAATAACAGTCACTACAGTATGAATATCCAGCCGAATTGAATCCCTTAGTAATATTCTGGAAAATTGTATTTTTTTTTTTCCAAATCCAGGATCTTGTGGAGTAGTCATAGCCACAATGCATCATAACAGCACATTTAAATTTGAAAAGTTATAACGCCAAGTACGACACTGCTATTGAAAGAGGCACGTCTTTTGCCCAAAAGATGCTGTCGTCTCCACAATCAGGTCGCATTTTCTTTGCTAATTTTTGGAGTTTGGAATTCATTTTCCGCACAAAATGGAGGCCTAGATCAAACCTATCGAAGAACAACTGCGTAAAATTTCGACAAAACCCGCCCAGCCGTGTCAGAGTCTATAGAGAGCGAAAACACACACAAAGTTCCATTTATACTCAATAAGTAGAGCTATAGATAAGAAATATGCATGAATCAATCAATTGGGGCATGAGAGGTTATGCCCCACAAACTCTGCCAAGCAACAGACCAAAAATTTGTTGTCACAAACTTTGGGGGATACAATGATATGCAATTTATATATATATATATATATATATATATATATATATATATATATATATATATATATATATATATGTATATAAGCAAAAAAAAGAATATGTTAATAACATTTTAAAAAATCAATAAATGAGAACATTTAATAAATTCGGTAAAATATATGATACATATAAGTGTTACAAACAAATAACCAAAAAAATGAATCAATCAATCAATCAATCAAAACATCAGTCAATTAATAAACACAATATCTCATTCATTCATTCATTCACTCATATTTCAACTATTATTAAAATATTAAATACTGTATATGTTACAAAATAACTAATAATAGCATGAAAATAACTAAGTATATTTGATTAATTCAGTAAAATAATTCATATCAATATAAGTTTTTAACATTAAATGGAAAGTCTAAGTCACAAGTTATCGTTAATATAATACATTTTAAAAAATGAATATGACAATATTTGAAATAAAACCATGAACATTCTATTTTTTCAATAATATATTTCATTAATTCAGCGACATATATAACAAATTTGAGAAGAAATTGAAATTTAAAAAAAAAAATCTATCACTAAATGAATAATAAAATGAAATTTGTATTAAAATAATACATTTTACAAATTCCACGCATCAGACATATTATTTTGGGGTTAACGCAATTTTTTGCCCCACAAATGAAGTTTTCCAATAGAAGTAATTCTGCCTGGCAACTTGTGACTCACTTGTGACATCACAAGTGAATTTGCTGCTTCTGCTAGCCATCGAACACATTAATATTAGGGCTGTCAAACGATTAAAATTTTTAATCGAGTTAATTACAGCTTAAAAATTAATTAATCGTAATTAATCGCAATTAATCGCAATTCAAACCATCTATAAAATATGCCATATTTTTCTGTAAATTATATATATATTCTGTAAAATAATTTGTTGGAATGGAAAGATAAGACACAAGATGGATATATACATTCAACATACGGTACATAAGGACTGTAGTGGGCATTTCACTCTACTGTCATTTAAATCTGTCTATGCTGTCCTCACTCCGAAGCGTCTACTTTTTTAGCTAGACAGCTAGTGAACGACGCCTTAATAATCAGACTTCTTCCTTTTTCATCTGATTTATTAATAAAATGGCCTCAAACCACTGTCCTCTTTAGACCGTAGTGAAACTACAAAAAAAAAAAGTACACATGCATTGCATTAGCAACAACGTTAGCTTAGCACGCTTTACAGGTTCACTAAACATAAACAAAAAGCGTCTCATACAAAAAATATAACATTTCGCTTACTAACATAATATGTACATTCTTGACAACAACCATACTTACGGACAAATCTTGTCCAAGGATCATATAAGCACAACATTACAACGTAGGCGTCAGCCCGAGACGTCGTGCAGCCATATTGAACTGGCAAGAAAGCAATTAACCATGTCGCAAAGCGACCACAAGAGTTCGCTGTTAGACAGCACAAAAAACCTTGCTGTAAAACTTACCAAAAGGCAGAATACTGTCTGAGCGGGACATGTGCCTTAATTGCGTCAAATATTTTAACGTGATTAATTTAAAAAATTAATTACCGCGCGTTAACGCGATAATTTTGACAGCCCTAATTAATATATAAATATATATATAATACATGTTTTAAATAGAGGTTGTCAAAGGGGCCTTTGTGAGTTTGTGACCCAACAGACAAAAAGTTGACCTGACTTTCTTGTTCCCATTGTGTAACTACAAGAAAAAAAATCCACTTAAGGGGTTTCTGGCGACTCACAGCTGGCAGTGGCAGTCACTTTCTAATAATACTCGGGCACACGCCGCGTACACACGCACCAGGGCGAGCGAGCGCCAGGCCCTAACGCGGCCGCCGGTCACCACGGCAACGGGAATGTTGGCACCCGCGGGTGCCAAGAGAGCAGCCGGTGGGTCGGGGCAGATTAGCCTAGCGACGGATTTACGCCGGTGTCCACAAAGAGGACATTGCGGTGCGAATGTAGAAAATATCATAAAAATACTAATAAAAATGGGATTTATTTTTGATTGACGACAATAGATGTCCAAATGAATGAATGAACGTTTATTCATTTACTGCCATCCCTCCCACATCAAATGGATTTGGACGTCTATCACTGTCAATAAATATTATAGATTCGTTCATTCATCTATATATCTCACAAGGTTCGCGGGGGTGCTGGAGCCTATCCCGGCCAACTCTGGGCAGTACACGCTAGATAAATACGGTCGAACAATAATTAATATTTTTTAACATTTAAAATGAAAAACTATAACAAAAATGTACAAAAAAATATTACAATGATGATTGCATAAATTCACAAAATATACTAAAACAGTGATATGTCTTGGATTTCAATACAGAAAAATTGTATATTTACACAATTATATGCTAATCAATATTTGTTTTAAATGCTATTTGAATATTATGATATTAATATTGTTCTATTGATAATTATTATATAATTTAGAAACATTAAAAAAAATTAATCAGTTTTGTGCTGCAAATATTAACCGATTAACTCGAGTAACTCGATTAGAAAAAAGATTCGAATTTAATCAAACGAATACCGTAATTTCTGGACTATAAGGTGCACCTGACTATAAGCCGCCAGCCACCAAATTTGACATGACAACGGCATTTGTTCATAGATAAGCCGCACTGGACTATAAACCGCAGTTGTCCTCATTGTGTTATGTGATATTTACACCAAAACTGGTAACACTTCATTTGACAATTACTTCATAAGACTGTCATGAAACCAAATGAACCACCATTAAGCTATGAACCAATTTGGTGCAAAGCCTTATTGTTTTAAAAATCTTAGTTTAGCCATCACTGCTCACCTTGGTGGAGACAGTCCACCTCTGCTGCCACCTGCTGTCAACACTGTTGTCGTCCAACATTCCTCCTAGCATGCAGTGCGGCGCTAAAGATGTAAAAACAATCCAAATTCATGTTCTGTCCTAATTATTTCTTCCTTTACTGTTCCAGTTGTTTCATTACTTGCTAGTTATGGTATTTGGTAAAATTTTCTTGGATGGTGGTGTCATAATACTGTCATAATTATTACATGACACTGTCATAGGCATTATTGAATGCTTATAATAGATGTCGGTTAGTGTCATTCAGCAAATTATCTCACTTTTGAATGGATGTAAAAGATCTGAGCTGGACATAAATGGAGTTAGTGACATAATATGCAACATGACACATTTCGACATCTGTCATAATAATTCAGTAATGCCCATGATAGTGTCGTGTCATGTCATAATTATGACGTTCTTATCATAGTCTTATGATGCCAGTGTCAAACAAAGTGTTACCTATTAACCCAAATAAATCATCAAATAAGCCTCACTGGACTATAAGACGCAGGATTCAAAATGAGGGAAAAAAGTAGCGGCTTATAGTCCGAAAATTAGGGTACTTGAAGCAGCAAAATTTTAGTGGCATTGTAAGGCTTTGTTTTGAAAGTGTGTGCATTTAGTTTTATTGATTTGGGTGGATACACTGCCCTGTAGTGGCAACAGTGAATATGACAACTCAATTTCACATGGTTCAATCCAGCTGCTCCCTGTTAAGACCACCATAAGCTAAATTTTTGTTTGAGCTAATGTTTTATTTACTACATTCGTAATTTAGTTTATAAGTACATTTATCCGTTTTTTGTTGGCATATGGGTTTGAACTATTTGTTCAAGTTAGCATTTTGTAGCAGACTTTTGCTACGTAATTTAGCCAATTGTTCTTGTGTTGTACTTACATCGTCATTTATTTATTTATTTTTATACCGTTTGAGGCTCAGCTCTGGTATTTATTATGTTCCTAATTTGATTACTTGATTATTCGAACTAACTACTTCATTGATTAATCGACTACTAAAATAATCGATAGCTGCAGCCCTAAATTAGTGTATGTAAGATAATTAAACAATGACTGAAACAACATGTTATAGTATTTGTCAGTGTTTGTTTCAGCTTGATTGACATTCAAAGTGTGTGTGTTCTCCAAGAGATGTCCATTACAATGTTTTATATTCTCTGGGGTGAAAAATAAATAAATGAATAAATAAATAACCTAAATCTGCTTGTAGTGCTGTTTCATTACTAATTACTTCGCGCGGGCGAAACATGATGGCGTCGCTCGCATTTGATTGAAGTCATCACTTAACACGGACTTAATAGCGCTTCAGTCATGCCAATCAGCCTCTTCTATTCATGACGACGATCACGTGACTGATTGTGATTCCGCTGATTCAGGATGCCAAATTCCCAATCGGGTCTGGCGCCGGCAAACGAGCTGGCCGTTTTGCACGCTCATTAGGCAGTCCCGACGCCCTGGTGGAAATCAAAGCCACGTTTTGAATCTGGCCGCACTTTCCCAATTAGGAACAAGACCGGGCACGCCCGTCCTTTTGCCGGCTGAGCGTCAAGTGCGGCGTGAATCCGCGGATTGTTGGGAGGTCGTGCTCTTTATTTTTTCCAGGCGCCGGCAGCTGCCTCGCCGCAGCTGTCCCCAGACAAGAACCGACAGTGACCAGACACAAACGTGAGCAATAACGCTCAAACACACGCCACAACCTAAAGGAGATCTGTCTGTTAACCCAGGGGTCCCCAACCTATTCCACTAAGGCACACTGTGGGTGCAGGATTTCATTCTTACCAAACAAGATGACAACACTTTTTCCCCAATCTGGTGTTTTACAAGTGCAATCAGTTGATTGCAGTCAGGTGTGGCTTGTTTTAGCAGAAGCCTCATTGGTTCAACTGTCTCTGCTGGATCGGCTGGAACAAAAACCAGGACCCACAGTGTGCCTTGAGGACTGGGTTGAAAACCCCTGTCCAGTCATCAAATAGCAACCAACAAAATACCAAGTTGAACTTAGCTCAACAAAAAACTCGATAAATCAACAAACTAATTGACCAAACCAAGTAACTCAGCTCCTACCAACGACCAAAGCAACCTACTATACAGTGGGGCAAATAAGTATTTAGTCAACCACTAATGGTGCAAGTTCTCCGAATTGAAAAGATTAGAGAGGCCTGTAATTGTCAACATGGGTAAACCACAACCATGAGAGACAGAATGTGGAAAAAAAAAAAAGAAAATCACATTGTTTGATTTTTAAATAATTCTTTTCCAAATTAGAGTGGAAAATAAGTATTTGGTCACCTACAAACAAGCAAGATTTCTGGCTGTCAAAGAGGTCTAACTTCTTCTCACGAGGTCTAACGGGGCTCCACTCGTTACCCGTATTAATGGCACCTGTTTTAACTCATTATCAGTATAAAAGACACCTGTCCACAACTTCAGTCAGTCACACTCCAAACTCCACTATGGCCAAGACCAAAGAGCTGTCGAAAGACACCAGAGACAAAATTGTAGACCTGCACCAGGCTGGGAAGACTGAATCTGCAATAGGTAAAACGCTTGGTGTAAAGAAATCAACTGTGGGAGCAATTATTTGAAAATGGAAGAGATACAAGACCACTGATAATTTCCCTCAATCTGGGGCTCCATGCAAGATCTCACCCCGTGGCATCAAAATGATAACAAGAACGGTGAGCAAAAATCCTAGAACGACACGGGGGGACCTAGTGAATGACGTACAGAGAGCTGGGACCACAGTAACAAAGGCTACTATCAGTAACACAATGCGCCGCCCGGGACTCAAATCCTGCACTGCCAGATGTGTCCCCCTGCTGAAGAAAGTACACGTCCAGGCCCGTCTGCGGTTCGCTAGAGAGCATTTTGTCAGGGAAACGCGGGAAGGCAGGTGGTGTGGACCCAAATGCAGGGAAACGAAAAAGGCAGCGAGGCAGGTGGAGGAGAACTCAAAACACGTTTTCATAATAACTAACCAAAATATAAAGTACAAACAAAAGGACTATGGATCAAAAAGGCAATGTTCAAACCAAAACTTACTTAAACAGAGGGACTGGTACACGAGGGCTTGGACAGGTCTTGACTTTGGCAAAGACATAGACATAGACAATGACGCAACAAGGAGTGAACAGAAAATGTATACACACACGCAGACAAGGGGTAACGAGACATCAAGGAACAGGTGAGCACAGGATGATAGACTAGGAGAAGGCATATCAGGTGAAATCAATGGGCAATCACAGGGACAAGTCACACTAGGAGAAAACAAACACAAAACCTAACACATTTGGATGATCCAGAAGAGGACTGGGAGAATGTGTTATGGTCAGATGAAACCATAATAGAACTTTTTGGTAGAAACACAGGTTCTCGTGAATTGAATACTGAATTGCATGTGAAGAACACCACACCCACTGTGAAGCATGGGGGTGGAAACATCATGCTTTGGGGCTGTTTTTCTGCAAAGGGACCAGGACGACTGATCTGTGTAAAGGAAAGAATGAATGGGGCCATGTATCGAGAGATTTTGAGTGAAAATCTCCTTCCGTCAGCAAGGGCATTGAAGATGAGACGTGGCTAGGTCTTTCAGCATGACAATGATCCCAAACACACAGCCAGGGCAACAAAAGAGTGGCTTCGTAAGAAGCATTTCAAGGTCCTGGAGTGGCCTAGCCAGTCTCCAGATCTCAACCCCATAGAAAATCTGTAGAGGGAGTTGAAAGTCCGTGTTGCCCAACGACAGCCCCAAAACATCACTGCTCTAGAGGAGATCTGCATGGAGGAATGTGCCAAAATACCAGCAACAGTGTGGGAAAAGCTTTTGAAGAGTTACAGAAAACATTTGGCCTCCGTTATTGCCAACAAAGGGTACATAATAAAGTATTGAGATGAAATTTTGGTAAACAAAGTCGCAGAACAACCGACTTTGTTCACAGATAAGAAAAAAACATCAACTACAAAGTAAAAAAATGAGAAACCAAGTTTTATATGATTGCTCGCTGACCTGGTTTGAATTTTTTTTTTAAAAAAGGCCAGAAAACCAATTCCACTTCCATGTACAGTACAACACTTATGTTCCAGAGGTAGCTAATAATACACAACGGAAAAACTCGGAAATTGTTTTTATGTAACAGAGCAGCTAATAAGTAGGCAAAGTGCTAACACGCGAGTCGATTAAGTGTTTAAAAGTGCTCATTCAAACACGTCAAGCCTTTGGACTAGTTTTCATCGAACGACACCAAAAAGTGAGGTGCTTTCGTGCCTCTATGACTTTCAATGCGGACTTTGGCGCGCCCATATCCAGCTCCTATTTCGTCCGGCTATGTCCTGTGACTACATATGACACATGGCGCCGTGGCTTAGTTGGTTAAAGCGCCTGTCTAGTAAACAGGAGATCCTGGGTTCGAATCCCAGCGGTGCCTTTTGAATGGCAACTCCTAAAGAGAATAGACTAGAAGGCCTTCATTGTCAAGAGGAAAGCATGGAAGAAAAGTCCAATAAAGTTCATTCAAGTACTCAAATGAAAAAAGTGACTAACTAAGCATCCACTCACACTCAACCACTAGATTATTCAAAACTAGCACTCATGTTGCGGTTAGCTAAAACACAATAGCGCTAACTCTGCCTTCCCTTTTTATAGCCTTGTACTTGACTCTTGACACGAGCCGTATCATTAAGCATCTTCGTAGGCGTTATATAACCATCTTCTACCCTCTTTTTGTCACTTTTTTGGCACGCGTCCAGTCCAAACAGAACCCACTTTGTCTCGGTCTGGACTCCTAGCAGCAGCTGTTCGATTCCAGCAGCTGACTCTTTTGTTATTTTCCCCGTCGTCAGTAATTGACATTTTCTTTTTGGCGGATTTTGCCCGAAGCCCTCTTTTTTTTGGGCCCCCTTCCGTCGCTCCGCCGTTAACGCGGTGATGGATGGCGAGCAGCTGACGTCCACCTGCTCCCCAGCAGTCACTCTGGAGGGCGTCGCTAAGCTAGGTCGCCGTTTTATGAGAGCGACTCGGGAACAAGCGATCCACCTGTCGACGCTTATACCATTAGAGGCCGTGACTAACGAGGCTTTAATCCGGCGACCGCTCTTTCTTTGGACGACTAAAAACTCATCTTGTTAACTCGATGACAAATTTGCTTGGATGTAGTTGTAGTCACCAGTAATTGCGCTTGAGATTTTACAGGTCGCCGTGGCAACCCAGACGGCGACGCTCGGCCAGCGGCCGGGGGGGAAAAGCTGAGTCATCGCGCTCAATAAAACAAAGAGCAAACAAGCAGATAAACAAATGTCACAGGATGCTTTTCGGACGGCTTTTCCCATCATACCTGATGATGACCGTGAATCATAAAAGTCTCCATTCATTCATTTCCAACCTCCACTTTCACTATGACAGGTGTTGAGAAACAGAAAGAGCTGACGGGTGGGAAGAAGGCTCACTTGGTGTCACTAACGAGACTTCAAAAGTGCTCAAACAAAACCAACGAATTGTGCACTATTTGGGTGTTTCCCGGCTGAAAAATGTAAATTTGGGGGAAAATGTCTTCACTTTTCTAACACTTGAAAATCTGTTTTCTTCCTCTAAAATACAACAATTTTTACTTGCAAAACCATAGACTTCATAACCTATTGACATGACACATGAAACCGGGCTGATTCGTAGGGGGCCTATTTACAAAAACTTCAAATTCAAATACTGTAATTTCCCGAATATAAGGCGCACCCGTGCAGAATGCGGACCCCAAATTTACTTGTAAAATCTAGGGGAAATTATTGTACCCGTTTATAACGCACACCCTAATTTTAGCACCAATAAATAGAAGAATTCAAGAAAACAGAGCTCGTGTACAGATTGAGAAATGTCATTTTACTGACTGGTGAAACACAGCACAAGCATAGCACATTGGTAATTCAAAACATTAGCATAAACTGACAATATTTTAGGGCTGCAGCTATCGAATACTTTAGTAATCGAGTAATCGACTGAAAATTTCTATCGATTAATCGAGTAATCGAATAAAACATTTTTTTTTTTTAGGAAAAGAGCAATTATAAATAGACATGAGAAAAAAAGACATTTAATCCAATATTGAACCATTTTCAGTCAATCACCGTCTTTATGTTTGATGTACATTGGCGAAAACAGCCAACAATTGCATCTCAGATGTGACTAGAAAAAAAAAAATCACTGCTTTCACTCAAAAAACTCCTAGATCTTATATATAAAAAAAAAATTTTTTTTTTAAATTGTTGCCTAAAAATGTAATTACGCTTGATAACAAACATCACTTAAAAGCTAAGTGTTTTTCCCCACGTGTTTCAATTGAATTTCCATTTGTGTCAAGCTATTTTTAAGTTCTAGTTAAGTTTTAAGTTGGTCTAAACAGTAAGTACTGATAGGATTTTGAGTTTTTGCAGAGTTCAGCACATTAGGCGCCAGTGCTACTTGGTGTTTTATTCAGCAATGACTACTGAGCTAAAACTGACAGATTTATTATGTTTTAATTTTACTCTCATCACTCTACAGCGCTGTGTTTTTACAGATTAAATAAAGCCTGTATGTAAGACACGTTAGCCACGCATCGACAGTGGTCATAATCAATAGAAACCTAGCCCTCCCGTTACGTTACGTGAGCGAGTGACAGTAACGTTATATTTATTAGTAGCGCTGGGAATCTTTGGGCACCTAACGTTTCGATTGCGATTACGATTCAGAGGCTCCAATTCGATTATAAAACGATTATTGATGCACCCCCCTACTTTAAAAAAAAAAATAAAAATTTTATAAATGTTTTGTACATTAGTTCCAAAATTGTTCAAAAACACTTTTTCAGTATGAAGTTAACATATAGCAGTAGATAAAATGTACAAAAATAACAGTAAATAAAAAACTCCAGTCCCCATTCTGTATCAGCAGCCTTAAACTACATTCAATTAATTTAATGTTGTGAATCAACCGATAAAGTTGTTAAAATTGCTCCCGTTATTCCATAATTTCCCTTTTGTCTACTTTCGACATGTGAAAGTTTTAAAACTATTTTAAAGATAGATTCAAGTCAATATTTTACCGATTTAGGAGTATTTTAGATAAAAAGTTAATTAGGTTTGCTTGGAAGGTTCGCTACAACAGCCTTGCAGGGAAGTGTACTGCTTTAAGATGGCGGCCGTTTACTAACGCCCGCATCTAGCTTTTTGTAGGTGTGCTGCTAACGTTACCGAATCAATATTGCATCTAGTCCTATATAAATGATATCCACCGTAACATTATATGGATGTACTTTTGAAGCAGCTTTTCGGCAGCAGTCAGGTATGTTGTTGTGTTTTTTTATCTCGTGGCATGAGTTGAGCTAGTGAGTTGAGCAGTGGCATTACCCGAGGGGCCGGGTAATGAGAAGCATGACGTTTAGCTACTCTCGCTTCGTTCCTCATTGACCGCGCGGCGCACTGAGAGTGTTGTACTTCCGCTTTACTTGGCATATTTCAATAATCGGAATTTGGATGTTTGTGAATCGTTCTCGAATCTTTCACGGCCGAATCGCGAATAATCTAAGAATCGGAAATTTTGCACACCTCTATTTATTAGCGCTGAGAAGTCTACTGCTTTAAGATGGCGGCTGTTTACTAACGCCGTTCAGATGCGGCCGAGTCTGTCATTTCGCATCTAGTTCTAAATGCATGCGATATCTATGAGATGCATCGGACACTACCTGCTACCGCACTGGCATCATGCGGGCGTAGTTTTTAGCAACGTCGGCGTAGTTTGTAGCGGCTGTCGGCTTCAGTAAGGTTTGTTTTTTGTTTTTTTTTATTGCTTCTTCCTCTACGCACGTCACGTCAGCGCGTTGTCCTGCATTAAAAGTAGTCCGGGCAAAACGTGATGCTTAGACCTGGCAAAATTAAACCATTCCTCGAGGTGAATAAAATTACTCGGATCAGTTTTTTAACTCGAGTTACTCGAGTTGCTCGAGTATTCGTTTCAGCTCTACAATATTTACGGTAATAATATGATTTGACAACTTCTCCAACTTACCAGAATCTAGGAGAAAACAAAACAGATGTGACTTTTCTTTTAAAGGCTGCTGTATAACTTGCTCGTTTCATCATGATGAATAAATGTTTCTTCCATGGATTGATACGGTAAAATAAAAGTGTGGACTGAAGTCGGAAAATGGAAGAAGCGCATCGTTGTGGACTGTAACAAGGAACTATTGTTATTTGGGTTTGAGTTTGCCGAGGAACAGATATAGTTGACGGACACAGGAACTGTGTTGTGTTATGTTATGGTCCGAGTTGCCGAGTTGCAATAAACGTTGACTCAAATGAGTTCAAGAAACTAAATTCTGTGCTTTATGAAGAGCGAAAAAAGCAGAATTTAACACAGACGAAATCATTCGACCAATCAGTGTGGTATTACCGAAACAAGTACCGTATTTTTCGGACTATAAGTCGCAGTTTTTTTTTCATAGTTTGGCTGGGGGTGCGACTTATACTCTGGAGCGACTCATGTGCGAAATTATTAACACATTATTATATCATTTCACATGTTATTTTGGTGTTTTGGAGTGGCACCGAGGGTTTGGTAAACTTGTTAGCATGTTCTTTATGCTATAGTTATCTGAATTACTCTTAATAGCTATGTTACGTTAACATACCGGCCACATTCGCATTTCGTTAATGAAGGACTGCATCCATGCGGATCTGCAAGGATTCATACAATTTAATGATGAAGTCATCAGGAACATCAAAGACAGCAGTCTTGCATGCCTCCCAGAGTTCATCAACATTCTTGGGTTTCGTCTTCCATGCTTCCTCTTTCCTCCTGATCATGTCATGTCTGGTGACTGGGCTGGCCAGTCCTGGAGGATCTTGATCTTCTTTGCCTTGAGGAACTTTGAGGTAGAGATTGAAGTATGCGATGGAGCACCATCCTGCTGCAGAGTTTGTCCCTTTTTATGGTTAGGAATGTAAGAGGCAGCTACGATTTGTTGATATTTCAGATGTCCACCCTGCAGATCTCTCACACACCCCCATACTGGATGTAACCCCAGACCATGATTTCGCCACCACCAAACTTCACTGTTTTCTGAGTGAATCTCGGATCCATGCGGGCTCCAGTAGGTCTCCTGCAATATTTGCGGCGACTGTGGTGTAATTCAATGGAAGATTCATCTGAAAAATCCACCTTTTGCCAGTTTTCCAGCATCCATCCTTTTGACAGGCTGTGGGCCTTGGCAAATGCCACACGTTTTTTTAATTGTCTGCACCCTGAGAGATCTGCAGGGTGGAAGGCAGTAGTTCTCAAATAGTGGGCTCCCCCTGCGGGGCGCAGAGCGATGCTGTGGGTGGTGCATGTGACCTTGGGGAACATCCTTTTTTGCCTTACTAGAATAAAGTGTAATTGCACTTCCACTGAGTGGGTGGCAGTGACGCTCTCATTTTTAGCATGTGTCCAGTATTGTTGAACCAAACAAGAGCACACAGCAAAGAGCACCAGAGATATGAAAAGCTAAGACTAAGAAATATGACAAAGTGTATGTAGCATTTGGCTTTGACTTTTAGTACAGTGGGAGACGAGGAAAGACCAGTCTGTTTACTTTGTTTAAAAATGTTAGCAGCGGACACCAGGAATTTTTTTTTTTTTCAGCGAAAACATGCCGAATCCTGCCAACAATCTTCCCGTTTTGTCAGTGTTACATCAGTAAACCAGCGAGCACTGTCAGGATCACATTAGGTGGCATACCAAATTGCTCAATGCAAAGTAACCCAACACCACAGCAAAGGAGCTGATACTGCCTGCAGCAAAAATAAAAACTGTCTCTCTGTCCAGTGACAATGTCGTTTTTGTTCTATTAATTTTTGTTTTTTCAGTCTAATAGTTTGGCATATTGTCCTCTCAAGTTAATGTTGCTAATCAATTTGAATTTATGATTATTTATTAATTTGATTTGATTTTTTTCAGTGTCAAACGGTAGAAAAAAATGTATCTTGAGTCTATTTTTACAGTATGGATGTGTTCTTTTTACACTTTTTTTTCTTCAATATTAATAAATACCTGCAACATGAAGGAATTATCAGAGAATCCCAAAATTTGAAAAATAAGGTCCTAATGAAACCTTTTTTTCAAATTTGTAAAAAGAAAAGTCAAAATGGATATGTGTAATAAGCGCTCTGATATCTATAACCCTTGCTAAATCCTGTTTGTTTTTCTCATGGAACCTGCAGATGCATGTGTTGACTTGCATCCATCTTTTTTTTTTTTCAAAAAGAATTGTCAACATTCTGAATTAGTCTCAAAATCATGAAATTTTAGGTGTATCAAATGTGATACGTTTGGTAATAAAGGGTTAAAAACGACAATGTTACGCAGAGGTGTAATTATAATAATAAGAATCTTATAGACAAATTATACTACAGTATATTTACAGTAGCGGCAGAGAGTTGGGGGGGCGCGGAACGTTCACGACTTCATAGGGGGGGCGTAACAGAAAATAATTGAGAAGCACTGGTGGAAGGCAACATAAATAGTCTGAAATATCAACAAATCGTAGCTGCCTCTTACATTCCTAACCATAAAAAGGGATAAACTCTGCAGCAGGATGGTGCTCCATCGCATACTTCAATCTCTACCTCAAAGTTCCTCAAGGCAAAGAAGATCAAGAGCCTCCAGGACTGGCCAGCCCAGTCACCTGACTTGAACATAATTGAGCATGTCTGGGATAGGATGAAAGAGGAAGCATGGAAGACGAAACCCAAGTATGTTAATGAACTCTGGGAGGCATGCAAGACTGCTTTCTTTGATGTTCCTGATGATTTCGTCAATAAATGGTATGAATCCTTGCCGAAGCACATCAAGTCATACAAAATATTAAATTTGGATCTCACAGCACCACTACTTAATTCGCTTATGTTATGTAACATATTTTTGTATTTGAAGTACATTTTTTGTTCAATTTTCACACTACTTTCTGTAGGCGACAAAACTTTTGTCTTGCCAAATTTTGACCTTTATGTCTTCATTAAATGATCTTTTTTCAGTGAAACAAATATATTTTTGTACATTCAACATCATTTGGGAGGATCTAATTGAATCCAATTGAATAATTAAAAGTCAGGTTATCAGCAATTTTTTCTACAAAATGGATAAACAACAAGAATTTTGTCAGGGGCTGTATTCTTATGGGAAAAATTCCGCTCAACATACGACCATTTCGACTTACAAACAAGGTCCTGGAACGGATTAAATTCGTATGCTGAGGTACCACTGTATTTATCAATTATACAGAGAAAATTAGAGGAAAACGTTTACGTCGATTTACAGTGTGCCCCCTGAATCTTCTGCTTGCACCCCTTAAATTTTAAGCTGGGGGCCACTGTGCTCCTTGTAAAAAAATGTTAGTCTAGAGCCCTGCAATGGCAGCCAATGAGTTAATGTGGTGTCTGACCAAGCCATAATAGCAATTACTTTACATTGAAGTGGTTTTGCAGTAATTTAGTATTAAAAGAAACTTGTGTATTTTTTCAGAAAACGGTATCGGTACAAAGCCATGTGTATTTTTTCCTGGTAGATAGAGGGAGCTGCTCTCCTTCCGAGGACGAGTGTCCATTTGCCCATTCCCAGCCGGCGTGGCGTTGCGTTCAGGTGCTCTGGGCCAGATGTCACGGCAACCCGCCTCCTTCAATCTTTCATGAGAGGAGATTGCTCCTCCGCCGTCGCCGCCATTTATTTGCTGGCCCAAATGAAGGCCCGTCCATCTGGCCGCTCGACCTCCTTCCGTAAACACGGCGCCGGGCCTCCGTCGGGAAAGAAAAAAGGGGGAAAAAAGGCTCTTGGCCAAATATTTGCCGCTCTTCGACCCCATTTGGTTTAGTGCGACCCGTGTTTGCATTTCAATGACCCACGCTCGGTGTCAGGAGCGCGGCACGTGTGTCCCTGACTAGGCGGGCCTGATAACAAGCATGCCAGGAAGGGGAAAAAAAAGGCCTTGTGGGATAAAGAGGAAGGTGAGGCAGCGTTTAACTCATTGGCTGCCACTGACGACGCAAGACGTCTGACCCAGAAAAAAAGTTGGAGTGATAAAACTTTTTGTTTAAATTCTATTTTTTTTTCTTCTTAAAGCTGCCAGAAATGTTTTGCAATAATAATATATCTTTTTTTCTTAGAAAACTTGGGAGAATAAAATCAAATTTAAATAATTTTTAGGGAGTTAAAAAGAATTTAATTTTTTTTTGTTTTTCATTAAAAATAGTGAAAATAAGTTTTATACTAGATTTGATACTACTTTTATAGTATTTTATAATTTTGTTTCCCCTTAATTTGACTTTAATCTGACTTATTTTTGTCCCACCTAAAAATTTACACAAAATATTTTAGGGGAAAAATATTTTCATGGAGCACCTATGTTGTAATGTGCATGCCAGGCCACTAGTAAGCAACGTCATTTTGTATTGTGACAAAACTGGACATTTTTATAGCTTTTTCATAGCATTTTATAGCTTTGCCAATACAAACTCAATGGCTGCCAATTAATGGCTCCTGTTTTATCTCATTATCGGTATAAAAGACACCTGTCCACAATGTCAGTCAGTCACACACCAATCTCCACTATGGCCAAGACCAAAGAGCTGTCGAAGGACATCAGAGACACAATTGTAGACCACCAGGCTTGGAAGACTAAATCTGCAATAGGTAAAACGCTTGGTGTAAAGAAATCAACTGTGGGAGCAATCATTGGAAAAAATGGAAGACATACTAGACCACTGATAATCTCCCTCGATCTGGGGCTCCATGCAAGATTTCACCCCGTGGTGTCGAAATGATAACAAGAACGGTGAGCAAAAATCCCGAGAACCACATGGGGGACCTAGTGAATGACCTACAGAGAGCTGGGACCCCAGTAACAAAGGCTACCATCAGTAACACAATGCGCCGCCAGGGACTCAAATCCTGCACTGCCAGACGTGTCCCCCTGCTGAAGCCAGTACACATCCAGGCCCGTCTGCGGTTCGCTAGAGAGCATTTGGATGATCCAGAAGAGGACTGGGAGAATGTGTTATGGTCAGATGAAACCAAAATAAAACGTTTGGGTAGAAACACAGGTTCTCGTGTTTGGAGGAGAAAGAATACTGAATTGCATCCGAAGAACACCATACCCACAGTGAAGCATAGGGGTGGAAACATCATGCTTTGGGGCTGTTTTTCTGCAAAGGAAAGAATGAATGGGGCCATGTATCGAGAGATTTTGAGTGAAAATCTCCTTCCATCAGCAAGAGCATTGAAGATGAGACGTGGCTGGGTCTTTCAGCATGACAATGATCCCAAACACACAGCCAGGGCAACAAAGGAGTGACTTAGCAAGAAGCATTTCAAGGTCCTGGAGTGGCCTAGTCAGTCTCCAGATCTCAACCCCATAGAAAATCTGTGGAGGGAGTTGAAAGTCCGTGTTGCCCAACGACAGCCCCAAAACATCACTGCTCTAGAGGAGATCTACATGGAGGAATGGGCCAAAATACCAGCAACAGTGTGTGAAAAGCTTGTGAAGAGTTACAGAAAACGTTTGGCCGCCGTTATTGCCAACAAAGGGTACATAACAAAGTAATGAGATGAACTTTTGGTATTGACCAAATACTTATTTTCCACCATGATTTGCAAATAAATTCTTGAAAAATCAAACAATGTGATTTTCTGTTTTTTTCCCCCCCACATTCTGTCTCTCATGGTTGAGGTTTACCCATGTTGACAATTACAGGCCTCTCTAATATTTTCAAGTGGGAGAACTTGCACAATTACTGGTTGACTAAATACTTATTTGCCCCATTGTATGGTGTGGCACTGCATATATTTCCTGGAAGTGGAAACTGCAACCAGGAGTGCTTGTGCGTAACAGTGGCGCTCCTGGAAGTGGCGACAGTTTTGAGAGGCGGAAATGTCATCAAAATGAAACTGATTGCACCTCTGTGACTTGGGGTACCATGCAGTTCAGTTTTGGGGGTTTAATTATCCCCTGCGCATTTTAATATACTCCATTTCGGTTGGCATTGAGTTGGGAGGGGCCAGCCCCGCTGCTGGCTGATTGAAGACTTTACGCACGAGACGAGCTCTGTAATAAAACGCTCCTTTCTGTGTAATCCGCAATGGGAGGACCACAAATGGGCACTGAATTGAAGCATATTATTGCGACGTGCGTTTGAAGGTTAAAGAAAAATGTGTGAATGCATTATTAGCTCATCACAGCTTGTTCAAGTCGAGCGAGCCGGCCGGTACCACATTTAAAAATACGGGTTAGCGGAGAGGTAGATCCACTCATCAAAAGAGCCAGAAATTACTCAAGCGACATAGGTTCTGGACACCTGTTCTAAACTCTAGATAATAAACTGTAAACAAGGACTGTGGAAAAGAAAAGAGGAGCAGGAATGCCACGTCTTGATCGTCCGCCTCCATTGTTTGCCGTCATCCCGCACAAAAAATGGCGATGGCACGCTCCTTGACGTCACTTCCTTAGTATCCGATTGTTATACGAAGACAGCAGTCTATATTTAAGCGGTGGGTAGTATTACCAGCCTACCTTGTGAGTGCAAGAAGCTATCTGGACGAGAGGTACGTTAATGTAGTCGACATGCCGTATAGTCTAACTAATTACCGTATTTTTCGGACTATAAGTCGCAGTTTTTTTTTTTTTTTTTATAGTTTGGCTGGAGGTGCGATTTATTCTCAGGAGCAACTTATGTGTGAAATTATTAACACATTATGATATCATTTCACATGTTATTTTGGTGTTTTGGAGTGACACTGATGGTTTGGTAAACTTGTTAGCATGTTCTTTATGCTATAGTTATCTGAATAACTCTTAATAGCTCTGGCCACGTTCGCGTTCTGCTTTTGGCAATGTGTGTTCAATTGTATTATTGACTTTTTTATATTGAAATGCATGCTTTTAGTTTGTGGCGCTTTCACGCCCAAGTGGGGGTGCACTCGCACTTGTTTACACGAAGAAGAGCGCTCACACGTCAGAAGAAGACTGACAGCTACGCAGTGTCTCTGAGCGAGTGGGCGAGAGAGAGAGAAAGAGTGGGAGAGAGAGAGAGAAAAACACGGCTGCGAACCTAATTTCATTGTTTATGCTTGTAAAATATTTCTACAAAGGCAACGCCTGTGTGTATCATCTTTTCTGTTGTTGTTGTGTTTTCCACCCGCGATCGGACACTTAGAGCCAGTTGTGTGGTTGTTTGAACGATGTACTAATGCTAGCGAACGCATGCTAACCGTTTGTGTCATTGTTGTATAGCACCTAATTATCATTTATTTATGTTGATGCGAACCCGTTTGGTATCGAGGACGAAATTGATTCAGCAAATTATGCGGACATCCAGCATTGTCATTTGGGAGTTTAGCTCGCTGTATAGCCAGGACCGAGCCGTAGCGTCTTGGTGAGGACAGTATATTTGCATTTTGTTGTTCATGCATCATGTAACATCATCCTTTACACTTATTCAGCATGTTGTTCTCTCTACGAGGGGTATTCAAAAAGTAATGCACCCAACTTTATTATGTACAAACAAATTATAATAGCAACATGTATTATACAGTACATCAAAAGAAAGGGTGTGGTGGTGTGGTGATTACATTTTTACTTCTCCACATAGTCTCCACCTCTCTCAAGGGCTACAGTCCACCTATGAACGAGGGCATGTATACCAGTGTTGTAGAAGTCAGCCGGTTGATCTCTAAGCCAATTCTTGACAGCAGTTTTCACTTCATTGTCATTGCCATATCGGTTGCCCTGGAGTCCTTCTTTCATTGGACCAAAGAGGAGGTAGTCTGACGGTGCCAAATCAGGAGAATATGGCGGATGTGGTATCACAGTCCATCCAAATGAAGTGATGACCTCCATGGTCCTGATGCTTGTGTGAGGACGTGCATTGTCATGCTGGAGGAGCACATTTGCCATGTCCAAGGTGGGCCAAACATGTCGAATTCTTGCTTTGAGCTTCCTAAGAGTCTCAATGTATACCTCAGAGTTAATGGTTTCCCCCTTCGGCAAAAAATCCCCCAGGAATTATACCTTGAGAATCCCAAAAAACGGTGGCCATAATTTTGCCAGCTGACTTTTGGGCCTTAAAATTTTTGGTCCGTGGTGAATTTGGGTGACGCCATTCCACTGATCTCCTTTTAGATTCAGGTTCAAAATGGTATACCCATGTTTCATCTCCAGTAATGAGGGATCAGGGGTCAGAGGGGTTTCTCCCTCTGCAACAAGGAATTCAATTACAGCTCTTTGTTTCTGACGAGCTTCAAGAGGGGCAGCCTTTTTGGAAGCTAGTTTAAGCTTTAAAAATCTGAAAATAAGAAAAACACATATAACAATCACATAAAGGTGTGTCCTATCCAGTGTTGGGCACGTTACTTTAAAAAAGTAATTAGTTAGATTACTCACTACTTCTTCCAAAAAGTAACTGAGTTAGTAACTGAATTACTCTATAGTAAAAGTAACTAGTTACCAGGGAAAGTAACTATTTCCATTACTTTAAAAAGAACTTGTTGTATGTCAAAGAATTTGAAATTTTCTGAGCAGTATTCGAGTCAGTGGAATAGAGAAGAACAGACAGGTAGTTAACTTGTTAGGTGCTTCAGCAGATTTGAATTGCTTACCACAGATGTCGACAAAAGCTTTGCCCCGGGACATAAATTACACATTACATGCAGGTTCTTTCCTTTAATTTCGACAAACTTGAAATAGTGTCTATATCTCCACCTCTTAAAGGACAATTTTTCTTCTGAATGTTCTGCCATCCCGACCCTGTGCATCTGTTTTACGTGTGTGTGTTTGCCGCACGCGCTGTTCCGGTTTGCTTGTGAAATCACCGGCTCTGATTGGCTTACCACGACACATGACTCTAACCCTCAGCCAATCACTATCACTTCCATCGCATCTCTCGAGGAGCTGCATTTAGGTAGGCCCGTTTCCCGACAATTCACGTCACCTTCAAAGCATCTGCCGTCCTCAAGATGGAAGCAGAATTATTGCTGGCTGACAGTGGGAGATGGGAACGAGGCTAGCATCAGGTGTAGCAAACAGAGAAACGTTACCAAACTTTGGAAAGCATTGTCTAATTGAATGAGCAGGGACAAACAGCTTGGAGTCAGAAGTACGTGCGCTATTCTCGTACTTGAACGCACCCCAAGTCTTGGATGACAAATCAACAGAGCAGAGAGTCGACTCGACACGGCTGGTAGTTTCTTCAATTTATTCAGAGTAAGTAATGCACCGCTTTTGACCGTCAGTAACGGTAACGGCGTTGTAACGGCGGAAAAAGTAATTAGTTAGATTTCCCCGTTACTGAAAAAATAACGCCGTTACGTAACGGCGTTATTTATAACGGCGTTACTCCCAACACTGGTCCTATCATGTTTGTGCCAAATATAAACAAGATTGGTAAAATCCTGCATGAGCACATTACTTTTTGAATGCCCTTCGTATCTTAAATTGCCTTTCAAGGTGACATCTGTTCTATGTGTTGTGTTTTATCAAGTAAATTTCCCCCAAAAATGCGACTTATACATGTTTTTTTCCTCTTCGTTGGGCATTTTATGGCTGGTGCGACTTATACTCAGGTGCAACTAATAGTCCAAAAAATACAGTACACGTTTAATTATCCGTCCTAGTACAGACATAGTAACCTCAGTGGCATTGACAGTAATAGACGTCCAATCTGTTTTGACTGTCGCCTCCTAGCGCCGTCAATGGAACTAAAACTTCAAGAATGTGAGGAGGAGGAGGACGCGCATCCGTTTAGGATCAGTCGAAAGGATTTCACCCAAAGCGCCGCTTATGAGTAATTCACGTTGGCGTCCTTGAAATTGCTACTGTGAGAACGCAGGCAGCTGCAGTCAGAGAAAAAAAAACCACGCTGCCCCCCACCGAGGCCTCCATCACGTGCCTCCGCGGCAGGAATGCGCAACGCCACGTTTGGGATTTGGGAACGCTTCCTAAAAATATTGCTGGGGTTCCCACACAAAAACGCAGCCTTTAATCCGCGGAAAGGAAACGATGGTTTCAGAAGCCAAAGGGTGGATTCGCCGAGTTCCCACCTGGGTGATTGTTGGCCAGTGCAGATTTTCACAGCTGGGTCATTTTTTTAGTAGGGTGTCAATTGTGTCCTCTATATATAAATGAAGTTGTAAATTTGAACAGTGATCCCTCGCTACTTCGCGCTTCAAACTTCGCGCCCTCAGTTCATCGCCAATTTTTTTTTTCAATTAAAAAAAATAAATAAATAAAAACAAATGAGCCGTCCCGAGCCAATCACGTAGTTTCACTCTCCCTCCTGCTGCTTAAAGTTAAACGCTTAAAGTTAACGATGATTCACAGACACTGAATGCTTGCTCTTGCCACAAATACTTGGAAGCCGAAGCTTCAAAGCACCGCATGCGTCAATCATCGTTTAAGTTGTGAAACAGTTGCTGTGGCAATTCATTGTGTGTAAGTGAGCAGCTTGGGCAGATTTGAGTGGATTCACTCAATGAAACATTTAATAAAGACAAGCATTATTCTACTTAATTCTTGTTTAAAAATAATTCGGTGGGACAGTAACATGTTTAAAACTTATAATTATTACATTTGAAGTGCTTATAAAACATTTATTAAAATATATACAGTATACACATACATTTTTTTAATTATACCTTGGGAAAACAAGTGAAAAAACATGTTTCCAATGCTAAATCGGAATAAATACATTGAACACACAGAAAAAAATAAATTTTTCCCCCTTCTTTTTTACTACTACTTACTACTAAATTTTTCTACTTCGCAGTTTTTCACTTATCGCGGCGGATTCTGGTCCCCATTCACCGCAAAAAACATGGGATCGCTGATTGCAGTCTATTATAAATTCAACGGTATAGGCACCGAAATTTTTTGTTTCTTAATGGACTTGTGGTAAAAGGTATTTATGGAATTTTGCGATGACCCCAATGTATTTCATTCCGTCTATAAAAATACAACAACAAAAAAATCCAAAATAATTGTTAGGATTTTATCTTACCTTTAATCATGTGTTTTTGAAATTTAAATATTTCATTCACTTAAAAAAAAATGTTTTCTGTTCGTCCCTACTGTCCACTCTGTTTTGTCCCTTTAAGAAAATTCCTCCATTTAACAATGACATCATTCTTCTGCGATAACATCACACCAGTGCCAGGAAATTCAACTGTGGTAGGCAATTTTATTTTTTACCTCCTTTAAAGACAGATTTAGCAGTTTTGTGAAGTTAAATAAAAAATAAAACTTTTCTGTTTGTCCCCATTGTCACTGTCCACTAGAGGTGTGACAATATATCAAAAAGGTGATTGCAGTTTTTTTGAGTTTTTCACTTATCTCGGCAGGTTCTGGTCCCCATTAACCGCAAAAAACGAGGCACCACTGTAAAGGGCTTTACATACACTATATGCTACGTACGCTAAAAATGAGGGGGTACTACTGCGTGAATTTTTACTTTACACCGCGATAAGTAAAGGATCCCTGTATTTGGTCTCATCATTAGTGAACAAAACGCGCTACTCAGAGTAAAGACTGGAAATCAGTCACCTATATTAGCAGTGGCGGAGCTAGACTTTTATTCTTGGGGTGGCCAGGGGGTGGCCGAGGCTATTTCAGGGGGTCCACAGACTATAACAATACATTTGTTTCTTGACTTATCAATTGCAATCAGAGTGTCAAATGTTGAAATGTACATACTAAGCACACAGGTGATGAGATTTATGTATATAATTTATTAACTTGATAATAACTGTTTTTTACAGAAATGGTGAAAATGCACCAACACATTCACAGTTACTCATACGACCCCCCCCCCTTCTCTCTTATCAGTCTATCTTATGAATAGATGATGCAATTCATCATGCAAATCATTTGTTATAATTAGTCTGAATTTGTATGTCATTATCAGTGTTGTTAATAACGGCGTTACAATATAACGGCGTTACTAACGGCGTTATTTTTTTCAGTAGTGGGTAATCTAATTAATTACTTTTCTCATCTTGGCAACGCCATTACCGTTACTGAGGACGGAAAAGCATGCGTTACTATGCGTTACTATATTGGTCGAAAAGTCGAGAGGGAGAGGGAGAGGGAGAGTGGAAAAGTCTGAGGGAGACGGACTCACCGAGACGACAGAGCAGAGCAGGAGCGGGGAGGAGGCAAGAAAGTTGTGACGCCGAGCAAACGCGATGCTAGGTAGCTCCAATAATACATGTTGTACCCGATAGCCTTCAAACTACGCCCGCATGTTATGGTAGATATGGTAGACATGGTAGATATCACTTGTACTGTATATAGATATAACTAGATGCAAAATGACAGACATGGCACTAAATGCGTTAGTAGACAGGCGCCATCTTAAAGCAGTAGGCTTTTTAGGACGGCTCTGTTGTAGAGAACCTTCCTAGCGAACCTAAGTAACTTTTTATCTAAAATACTTCTAAATCGGCAAAATCTTGACTTGAATCTATCTTTCAATGATGAAACAGTTTTAAAACTTTCATATGTCGAAAGTAGAGAGAAGGGAACTAATGCAATAATGGGAGCAATTTTAACAACTTTTAACAGTTGATTCAGGGTAAAGGGTAAATTAGGGTAAATTGGGCTCGGGCCAATTGTACCAAAAACCTCCACAAAAAACTTCACATAGTGTGGCCAATGTTTTTTTTTTTTTTTTTTTTTTTTTTTTTTTTTTTTTTTTGAGGGGGAAAAAAAAAAGTAATTATCACCAATTACTTTGCCAAGTAACTAATTACTCTTACATTCAGGTAATTGAGTTACGAACGCAATTACTTTTTGGGAGAAGTAATTTGTAACTATAATTAATTACTTTTTTTCAGTAAGATTAACAACACTGGTCATTATGTCACTAAATTATTTCCAGGAGATTGTAGATAAGTGATGTATGCAAAATAATTAATCCAAATATTTTAAGATAACTATTAAGATAAATATATTTCCATACAATGGCTTCCATACTAGTGGTATGGAAGCCATTGTATGGAAATATATAGTAGAACTACTACTATAGAACTAAATATAAAAAATTAAGTTCCATACTTTCCATACTCACATAGGAAACCTGTATCTGAAAAATGACTGCTGAAGTGAGCATGTGACTGCTTCTCAGACCAGAGAAGCTGCTTCTCTGCTCTGACTGACCTGGTGATGGGCAGTGTGTGCCAGATTCTTTCTCATCCTGAGCCTGACTCGTCCCAGACTTGGATCGCTTTAAAAAGAGGTTATAAATCTTCGCCCCCTGCCTTTTCATTCTGAACTGTCCCTATGAAACAATGAGCCAGTCCTGTTAACGTTACTCCTAGCATCACTCATAATCACACAATGTTGGTAAATGATTAAATCCCTACTTCAAGCCTTAAAAAATTCAGGGCAAATAAACCACCGTAGACATTATATTACATAACATAATAATACATATATACATAATAGACATAAAATTCTGACTTTTAAGCTAGTTGACAGCAGGCCCGGCCAACTACCGTGTTTACGTGACGTTTCATTTAAGGCAAGAGAGCATGAGACAGCTGGCTAATGCTCTACAATTATTGGAGAAACATGTATGTAAATAGCGACCCAAATGAATTAAATATAGACGTTAATATCGAGCGGCTGTTGGAAGCTGGACGACATGAGATAACGTTAACGTTTGCTTGATGCCGTGGCTCTCTGTTTTAGCGACAACAAAAAATCTCCTCCCTACAAATTTAAACATTGACTCATTAGGACACCAGCATAAAACTTACATTACGACGAGGATTTCATAGGCTTGAAGGCAGGGTATCCAACTTCGTCTCCTTGTTTGTTCTTGTCACTTTGTTTATCTTCCGTGTTTCGTTCCGTCAACGATGACCAAGTACTCAAATCTCAAATCTTCCTCCGTTTCAGTGGCGATTCTTCTTCTCCTCGTGAAAGCGAATTTGCAACGCTTTATGGTACATAGCGCTAACTACTGTACAGGAAGGACTTAGCAGTCGGTGCCGCGATATGTCATTGTCAATCATCTGGGGTGGCACCTGGGGGGTCCAATCAGATTTTAGGGGGGTCCAGTGCTACCCCGGCCCCCCCTCTAGCTCCGCCACTGTATATTAGCCCAACTCGTATCACAACAACAACAACAAAAATAAAGTGACGATTAGTGGCCTATTGTCTCCATGTAGAGTAGATTAAGCAACAAAACCAGACTTTCAATGGTAGGGGAAAGCAGTCCGTGCTGTCAAAAGTGAGCGTTTAGCGCTCGCGACCAGCACATGCCTCTTACCTGGGATTAGACCATTAGTTAATCAACAGCACGTTTAAAGCCCCGCGAATCTGGGCCAGCTCACAATAGAGTCGCAATCAATCGGAGCTTTTTAACGCTCGCTATTATTCATTCCTGCGCCCACTGTAAATTGTCGGCGACATCTGCTTGCCGTCTGAGCGACGTGCGTTTTAAGAAAATTAAGAATTAGTGGGCGTTCGCTCAAAACGTCAACAAAATTAGGTGACGTTAACCCGAATCACTTGGTGTCCAATCATGATTCTGAGGTGAATTGGGATGAGTTTGTCATTTGCAGACGTCCAATCCATTTAAAGTGGGAGGTCAGGTAGCGAACGAACATGTACATTTGCTCGCTGTCTAGCTAGGATTTAGCTCCAACGTCTTGGAAAGGAAAATACAATGACGTAGAAGACATGTTTTTGGATAGTTATTTTGAGATTTAGGTGATATTTAGGTTGTTCTTAAAGGGTTAATTCCGATTTAGGCCGAAATTTGGGTTACGTCCCCAGCGCAGAAAACAGAACTTGTTCATTTTTTTCCCAAATAATCATTTTTCATTTTTTTCATGAACATTTTATGCAAATATTACATATAGGGAGTTTATTAAGAGAATTATTTTGGTGGGGGAAAAAAAAAAAAAAAGTCTGGGAAAAAATCCCCCCCTCATTATTTTTATTATTTTTTTGAGGATTATTGTATTTTTATTTAATTATTATTATTTATTTTTTTTAATAAATTTTGATTATCATTCTTTTTTAAAATGTTTGTTTTATTATAAGTTTAAAAAAAATATTTTATCTATATTTTATCTAAAAAAAAAAAAAAAATCCATCACAAAATTTTTTTTTTTTTTAATTATTTTTGCGTTTTATTCCTTTTTCTTTTTTTTTTTAATAGAAACATCATGTCTGTTTTTAAATAGAACTATTTAAGTGGAAATACAGTGTATATATACAGTATATTTTAGAATAAATGCAGTTTATTTTCAGATAACCTTTTCATTTACCTGGGGGTGAGCCAGCTCCATGACGCAGACAACGCGTGGCTTCAAACGTGTGCGGCAGATAACGAGGGCTGCGAATGGCCGGCGAGGCTGGACGTGGCGTCAGCTCGCGTGGGTCAGCGCGACCTTAATGCAGGCAAAAAGAACAAGATGAAACCTTCTAAAAGGTGAGCTCATTCTAGCTAGATTACTGTAGTTTAGTCAGTCTGTGGGTACAGTTTAGTAATCTGTAACCACAGTTTAGTAATCTGTAGGTATAGATAGGGTAGTCTGTGGGTACAGTCTAGTAATCTGTTGGTACAGATTAGTAAAGTGTGGGTACAGTTTAGTAATCTGTCGGTACAGATTACTAAAATATGGGTAGACTGTGGGGTACAGTTTAGTAAACTATACCAACAGTTTCGTAATCTGTAGGTACAGATGGGATAGTCTGTGGGTACAGTTTAGTAACCTGTGGGTCCAGTTTACTAAACTGTGGGAACAGTTTAGTAATCTGTGAGTCCAGATAAGTAAATTGTGGGTACAGTTTAGTCATCTGTACACACAGTTTAGTCTTCTGTACCCACAGTTTAGTACTGTGTGCGTACAGATTACTAAAATATGGGTAGTCTGTGGGGTACAGTTTAGTAACCTGTGGGTCCAGTTTACTAAACTGTGGGAACAGTTTAGTAATCTGTGAGTCCAGATTAGTAAACTGTGGGTACAGTTTAGTCATCTGTACACACAGTTTAGTACTCTGTGGGCACAGATTACTAAAATATGGGTAGTCTGTGGGGTACAGTTTAGCAATTTGTGACTACAGGTTAGTAATCGGTGAGTACAGATTACTAAACTGTGGGTGCAAATCAGATAGCAGGTTTTTTCCTACCTTATCACATGCATACATTTTTTAATTTTATTTTTCAAAAGATTTTTGGCTCATTTTTTTCCCCTTTTGCCACGACGCAAACGAAAGCGGAATGAGACCAAGTGCGGTTGTTACTCGCCTTCCCGAAAGGCCGCTCAGGAATTCGCGGAATGTCGCTTCTGCTAACGTTCAAACGGCTTGAACATTAACTGCGCTGAACCCAGGAGCCCCGCCAATTGCGGCGGCGGCGCTCACTGACCCTCCGCCCTTGCGAGATCAAGGGTTGCACTGGAGCCTCTTGGTGTCAAACAGTAGATATTCTTTCAAAAAAATGTTACAAATTTGCAAGAATTATCAATTATCTTTAACCGATGAAAACTGGTTTTAAAAAAAGTCAGTTTTATAAAGGTTTGTTTGAATGTTATTTTCTTTGCGTTATGTTGTCATGTTGCAAAAAAAAAAAAAAAAAAAAAAAAAAAAAAAAAAAAAAAAAAAAAAAAAAAAGAAAAATTTGAACAAATTGTCCAAAAATAAACACGCAGTTTTTGCTTAATGTTTTACTGCATTTCATCAAACAATAATGACGGGTTGAAAAATTGGCAAAAATATTGCAACAATGAAAATTGCACCAAAAATGGTTAAATTCATTAAAAACGTTTTTCATTTCATTTTGTTTGCCATGTTGGAAAGTTGCGATAAACATTGTCAAAATTTGGCCCCAAAATTCCCAATCTATTCAATTTTTTTTATTTTCTTTGCTGTCTTTTGTAATGTGCTTGCATAAAACAAAATCGGGAAAAAAAGCTCATTATTTTGTCAATTTTACAAAAATGTTTCGAATGTTTTGTTTGCATTGTGTTGTACTCTTTTTGTATGAAATCATAAAATTGGCAAAACAAAATAGTGAAATGTCAGTTTTCTAAAAATGTTTGAATTATCTTTACCGTATGCTGTAGTAATGTGGCAATAAACAATAAAAATGTGCTAAAATTGGCAAAAAAAACAATGCAATATTTTGGTCAATCTTATAAAAATGAATTTTCTCTGGTGTCGTCTGCCGTATGAAAAAAAATTAAAAACGGCTAAAAATTAGTGATATTTTTGTTAATTTTATAAAATTAATAAATGCATTATGAATTCCAGTCAGTGTTTGCATAAAACCAAAAATTGGCAAAAATGTGATATTTATGTCACTTTTATATAAATAACTGTTACCATCTTTGCCATATGCTATAAGGTTGCATATAATGTAATATGTATAACAAGGGAAACAATACAAATGGACAAAACACAAGCAATTTTTTGGTCAGTTTCATAAAATATTTGCAAAAAAATCTGCACTCTCTTACCCCATTTTTTAAGGGCCGATGATAAAATTGACTGACCAGATATCGGGGCACTAATAAGCATATCTGTTTATGATTCTATTTTTTTCCCCATAATTTTCTGCTCTACGGTTTCTCCTTGGCGACCACTCCTTCTTCAAACAAAGCGATGAGCATGCGTTAAATGCCATGCGTATGCTGACACAAGCGCGCTCGTATATTAGTGTCGTTAAAGCGTGCTCGCAATTAACGGCCACCTTTAGCGGCCCCCGAGGGGCCCACTCTGCCACCCACATGAATATTTGACAAGCCGATAAAGGGCGAATGCAAAGAAGGGCGCCTTTTGGCCTTCGCGGACCCTCAACACCACATTAATGACTAGGAGTGGGAACCTCTGGGTAGGTCATGATACGATATGATTTGTGATACAAGGCTCACAATCACGATATGGAAATACAACATTAGCAATTAAGGATTAGCAAAACAACTACGAAACAGAAAAACAAGCTACCGTAATTTTCGGACAATAAGGCGCTGCTTTTTTCCTTCATTTTGAATCCTGCGGCTTATAGTTCAGTAAGGCTTATTAATTGATTTATTTGGGTTAATAGTTAACACTTTGACATTGGCGTCATAAGACTGTTATAATTTTGGCATGACACTATGATGGTCATTACTGAACGCTTATGAAAGATGTCATTAGGTGTCATCCGGCAAACTATGTCACTAACTCCATTTACGTCCAGCTCCGATCTTTTACATCCATTCAAAAGTGAGATAGTTTCCCGGATAACATTAAATGACATCTGTTATAAGCATTCATTAATGCTCATGACAGTTTCATGTCATGATTATGATTCTCTCAGTCTTATGGCGCCACTGTCAAATAAAGTGTTACCAAATACCATAACTAGCAACTAATAAAACAACTGGAACAGTAACTGAATAAATAATTGGCACAGAACATGAATTTTGATTGTTATTTACATCTGTAGTGCTGCAATGCATGCTAGGAGGCATGTTGGACAACAACAGTGTTGAATGAAGGTGGAAGCAGAGGTTGATGGCCAAATGAAGCTGTTTGAAGCAATGATGCTTTGCAGACAATTGGTTCAAAGCTTCATTGATGGTTCATTCGGTCTTATGACAGTCATATGATGCCGCTGTCAGATATTAGTGTTACTGGTTAAAATCTTTTGGTATAAATATCCCATAATACAGTGAGGACAGCTGCGGCTTATAGACCAGTGCGGCTTATCTATGAACAAATGTCGTTTTCATGTCAAATTTGGTGGGTGGCGGCTTATACTCAGGTGCGCCATATAGACCTTACTCACATGACGTCACAACCACGCCTCCGCGCCATATTGTCCGTCAGCTCGTCGGGTTTACGCATTACCACTACATAATTCCTCCTATTATTGTCAAGGAACCCGGGCAGGCAGGTTGTCTGGACCCAAATGCAGGGAAACAAAAAATGCAGCGAGGCAGGTGGCAGTGAACTCAAAAAAAAAAACCTTTTAATGATAACTAACAAAATCACAAAGTACAAACAAAAGGGCTAGGGCTCAAAAGGCAATGTTCAAACAAAACTTACTTAAGCGAAGGGACTTGTACACGAGGACTTGGACGGGGCTTGACTTGAACGTTGATGTAGACACGGACATTGACATAGACAATGACGCAACAAGGAGTGACAAGAAACTGATCATTATATACGCAGACAAGGGGTAACGAGACGAGGAACAGCTGGGTAACACAGGTGGATGCAGATTGCAGGATACACTGGGAAAACACACACAGGTGCGAGCAATGGGTAATCACAGGGACAGGTCACACTAGGAGAAACCAACACAAAACCTAACAATTATGGCGTGTTTTTCTGCTCGTTAACATTAATAATCAAAATGGTGAAGGCGTGTGTGGCGGTTGGTTGCAGTAACAGAGAAGATAGACGGAGAGACTTGAACTTCTACCGTATTCCGAGAGACCCGGAGAGGAGAGCGAGATGGACTGCTGCAATTCGATGAGAAAACTGGGCACCAAACGATCACCACAGATTATGTAGTAGTCATTTTATATCTGGTAAGATGCATTTAATATATATTTAGAGGGTTTTGGGCTGACAAGCACAATTAAGATCATTGCGAGGCTAATCGCCGACAACATACAGTTTCAAATTCAAGATGTTTATTTCTTCCGCCATCATTATTTTTTGAAAAATATTTAGCTGGTACCAAGTGAAAGAAGCTGGCCTCGTCTACGGATCATCAGTTAAACAGGTGTGTCCAAACCTTTTGCAAAGGGGGCCAGATTTGGTGTGGTAAAAATGCGGGGGGCTACCTTGGCTGATTTACATAGAACAATATATTTAAATACATTTTAGCAAGCCCTTCTGTGTGTCACATTTGCTTTATTATTATTTTTAATTCATAATTTCAACAGTCTCGTCTTTGTGGCGTTCTCTTTCGACACTCGGGCTCTTGCGAAATACTGCTGCTGTGATATTAAACTAGCTTCAAGTTGCTATAATTTCTCGCTGCGTATCTTCCCTGTAAAGTTGTCGTACATGTCAGCGTGTCTTGTTATTATCGCGTCACATCGAACTCTTTGAAAACAGCGACTGTCTCTTTGCAAATGAGGCAGACACAGTTGTTGCGTGTTTTATTGAAGAAATAGTCCAATATCCACCTATCCTTGAAGCGTCGGCCATCGCAGTCAACTTTTTTTTTTGTGTTTGTCGCCATTTTAGAAATCACACAGGGTAATGTTGCTTAGAGTGCTGCTCTTAAAGTTTTTCAAACTTTTGTGAGAATAGGCTGATTTTGTGTGGACAAGATAGTTGTAGATATCAGGGTAGCAGATGTCAGGCAGAGAGGGCGAAGACAGCGGGTCGAAAAATATCGATTTAGGCATCAAATATGGATCTGGCGAATGGATAGCCTGAAGCTTTTCCACATAACGCCTTTTATGCAACGCATCCAATGAGTTTACAGCGTCTGAAAGCACCGGGGCTTCCATGAATTGCTCTATAAACTGAATGACTAATTGAAACCATTGAGAACAGGGCTAAACAGAGACGGACAATATGGCGGCAGGATACAGCGACACGTCATTCTGTGACGTTGGTGAGTAGGGTCTATAGTGCGAAAATTACGGTACTTTCATCCTTCTGCTGTGTGTTTATCTATAGTAAATGTCCAATCCGTTTGAAGTGGGAGGGATGGCAGCAAATTAAGTTCATTTGTTGCCATCCCTCCCACTTCAAACGGATTGGGCGTCTTTGTCTGTCATTGGCAGCCAGTGCCGGGCACGTCATTTCCTGTTGATTTCTGGACAATGGCTTTCCTTTCGGGGCATTTGCAGCTAACCTCCTGTTGATTTTGGGTTACTAAAAAGGAAGTGGCTCATGTGACCCAAATGAATAGTAAGTGACGCAGCACGGATGGTGCGGGGGACCACTCTGGGTCCCGTGGGGATGGCGGTGGCCCCTTTGCTGGAGCTGGAAGAGGAGGGTTGGGCCGCGTTGGTTCACCCCGATTGGCTGGGAGGTGCCGTGGGCCTGGGCAGCATTTCCACTTGTCAGCAGAACTATCACACGTCTGATGGGATTCATGCATGACTGGGTGAAATAAGACACACCCAAGTAGATTGACTGTCGATGCCAGTATTAGCTATCAGGCAGCATAGAATAGGATGTCAACATATCCACATTCACAAGGGATTCACACAAAGACTGGGTTCTACACCTCACATGATTTGCGTACACTTCACCCCTCCCGATCAAAAATATTTCTGACCCTGCCCTCTTTCTCCTTGGTCATCAGGCCCCCCCAGACAGTGTAGAACAGAAAGAGACTCAAACTCAACAGGAAGTAACCTGTAAATACCCTCAAATGAATAGGAAGTGACCTGTAAATGCTGCCCACAAAACCAGCTACAAATACTCTGTTTTCAGTGCCATTGACAGCACTAGAAAATGGAAAAACGAATGGCTTTTCGATAAAATAAAATAAAAAAAATAAGTGAAATGTTTTACTTGAAAAAAAAAAAAAAAACTTTTCAAAATGATGCAATTTTTTAATGCAAACATTTCATATAGTCAGTTTATCAAGATAATTATTTTGGTGGGAAAAAAAGTCTAAGGAAAAAAAAATGTTTTCCTCTTACTATTTTTAACAATATTTTGTCTTTTACCATTTATTTTATACTATTATTTTCCATTTGTTATTTTATTATTATTTTGTATGGTATTATTATTATTAATTTATTTTATTATTCTATTTTTTTAATTTGATCTATTTTTCCTCAAAAAACAAAACAAAACAAATAAAAAAAAAGGCGTGTCTATCGCTGTTAATATTAGCCAGTGAGCTAACGTAGACACTATTCTAACAGAAGATTTTGGTATCATTTCTTTTTTTTTTTTTTTTAAACAATTAGACCTTTTTACACTTGACACTTCAAGCCGACTGGACGTCTATGGACGTCAGTGGCAGCCAATGCCAGGCAAAGAGTTCATTTTGCGGCATTTCACGTCATCTCGTGTTGATTTTCGGTCACTTCCTGTTGATTTTGGGTTACTGAAAAGGAACTGACTCAAGAATGTCCCCAAATAAATAGGAAGTGACCTGTAAATACCCACAAATGCTCTAGTTTCAGTGCCATTGACGGCGCTAGACGTCCAATCCATTTGAAGTGGGAGGGTTGGCAGCGAATGAAAGAACATTTTCTGGTGACCTTTGAACCCTTCGACAGGTCGACCGAGAACACCAAAAGAAAAAAAAAGAAGCAGCCGTCGTGTGAGGTTTTTTTTCAGGCAGAGCGAAGTCACCCTCCGTGAACTCCTCTGGCGAGGGCCGACCTGTCATTTGAGGGCCGCGCATTCCGGGACGGCCATATTAGACGCGAGACGCCTCAAGGACAGCGTGCTGAAAATTACAAGCTTTGATCCCGTGGTGGCTTCGCTCGTCTCCGCCGAGTCTGCACAAAGCGCTCTCCATGCATCTGATTGAATAAAATCGAGAGGCGGGCATTCCGATTAAATGCGGAATGTCATTGTGCAAGAGGAAGGCACTCAAGATGAGAGGAAGCCGGGCGTCGACGAGAAAAACCACCAGCCGGCCCGCTTCCTGTCACGTGACGGGCTAAAGGCGGGAAACTGGGTGTCCGCGTTTGTAAATTAATTGAGTGTACAAAGGAATTCATAAAAATTGACGTGAAATAATAAAAGGAATTGAAGTACATAAAAAGTGCAATAAATAGATACAAAATTAATATATGTTGAAATAAATTTACTGAACACTAATAAAAACAACACACAATGAAAAAGTAAATGTTGAAATAAAAAAATACAAAATATTGAAATCAATAATTCAAATAAATAAAAGATCTACATAAAAAGTAAAAAAGGGCATTTTGGAATGAATGTAGAAATAAAGACAAGAAAATCCAAATTAATAACTGTTGAAAACAATTTAAATAATAGCTAATACATAAATACCATTTTGAAAAAAAAAAAAAAAGTTCAAATAACGCAAATAAAAATTGAAATAGATACAAAATTGATAAATGTTGAAAAAAAGTTTGAATAAATTAAATATTAAAAATCTAAAATATAAATGTACAAACAAAAAAATACATTAAAAAGTAAATGTTGAAATAAATAAAAATGGAAATAAATGATAAGTAAATGATGAGTAAATATTTCCAATAAATAAAAGATTTAAATAAAACCCGAAATTACATTTGAAAAAAAAGTAAGTTTTGAAATAAGTATTGTAATAAAGACAAAAAAAAATTAAAACTGAAATAAGTAAAAATAACGAATACATAAATACAAAATTATTAAATAAATGTTAAAATAACGCAAATGAAAATTGATATAAAAACAAATATATTATCCAAAAAATAGTAAATGTTGGAATCGATAAATACAAATGAAATTAAATATTGAAACAAATTTTTTAAAATGAAAGAAAGAAATCTGGTAAAAATTTTAACACCCCCCTCCAAAATTTTTTTTAAAAATGAAATAAATATTAACACTAAATTTTATATATATATATATATATATATATATATATATATATATATATATATATATATATATATATATATATATATATATATATATATATAAACTTTTATTTATTTTGTTAATATGAGGACTAGTAATAGGATAGAGTGATAATTAAGAAATAGAAAAAGGGGGTAGGTTTTAATAAGCAAATGCTTATTGTCTATTCTTTTTATTTTCTCTCTTCCGGAAGTCCAAAATAAAGCGTTCATTCAATAACACCTGTATAATCATTTGTTCAATAATGTATTCAATTAATTTTCACCTTCCTGACATCCAATCCATTCAGACTGGGCTCACTTTCAGCTCTCCCAGTTTAACGTCGATCGCCGTCAATGCTACAGAACGGCTTCAAATGTCACTCTTCAAACACTGGCTTCACTTTCCCTTATTATTCACTTGTCACCCACACGGTGACTGAAACGACAATTTCCTGAGCAGAACTGAGAACAGTAACGAGGTGTCGAGGTGAGTGATTTCAAAAAGGTCACCTCAAAACGATGGCATCTCATCTGCATAAATTCCCAGAAACACCAGTCATAAAGCCCAACTGTGTATTTCGCTTGCCCGTTCAAAATCCCCTAAAGCAGTTCAAACTGCTTTTGTACTAATAAAAGACTGCTTTGTGCGCTAAAAAAGATGCTGGGAATGTCATTAAGACGCGTGAGATGCTTAACTTTTTAGTGCCTTCGACGGCGGTATACATTTTAACTGGGAGGGAACGTTCAATCGCCCCTCCCATGTCACTGATAGATGCGCATTTGCAGTCAATTTCTTAAGAGTAGAGTAGAGTAGTAGCCTTGATTGTCATTGTACAGAGTACAACGCGATTTAAAGAGCATATGACATGAGAAAAAAAGTCTTAAATGGCATTATTATGTGAATTAGAATCATATTTTGAGACGATTCGACTATTTACAACAATTTAGAAAAGCACAGATGACGAGAAATTAGTCTTTTAATCTGCCGGTTAGCCACGCCTACCATTACAGGGCTTTAGCGTCCCCAACAGGTGGATGACGTCAGCGGTAGACTGGGCTTATCGGTTTTACTATTCAGCCCATTGAGGGGGAATTATTCAGAACGAGGAAAACGCGACGAAGAGAGCCGCAAAATGTCATTGTTTCAGTCTCTCTACTCAAATATTTTTTACAGGATATTCTTTTTATCCAAGTATTTTCCCCCAATAGCTATATAAATGGCTTGAGAAGGACCAGTCAGCCCGTCGAGGGGGAACTATTCACAACGAGGAAAACGCGACGAAGAGAGCGGCAAAACGTCATTGTTTCTGTCTCTTTACTTCAATATTTTTACAGGATATTCTTTTTATCCAAGTATTTTCCCCAATAGCTATATAAATGGCTTGAGAAGGACCAGTCAGCCCGTCGAGGGGGAACTATTCACAACGAGGAAAACGCGACGAAGAGAGCGGCAAAATGAAATTGTTCCTTCTCTCTTTACTTCAATATTTTTACAGGATATTCTTTTTATCCAAGTATTTTCCTCAATTGCTAAATAAATGGCATGTTCATGACAAATAACAGTCTTGTGCTGAATGGAATATGAAATAATAAAAATGCATTTATTCAGAGCAATTTTTTCGTTCCCCCGGAGGAGGGCGGCTGCAGTTGTTGTGAAGCTAAGCTGTGCATGAGGAGAGCTTTTTACATGCCTATCAATGATCAAACGTAAGTAGTCCTTTATTTAAAGAAAGTTTGTAGTGTTTACTTTGTAATCGCTGTATTTGTATTTTACATAATATAAAACAAGATGTTTACTCACTTCCTCGTAAGTCCAATGGTCCCACAGTAGTCGGGCTTGTTTTGGTCAATATCCACGGTGAGTGGGAACCTTTTGAAACTCCAAAAAGGCGCATACGCCTCTCCCTCATACAGAATGATTTTTCTGCAGCCGTTTGGCTGGTGTGATGTGAAAAATAAACGTATTAATCCGCAAAATCAGCTGAATCCTTCATCCTCATACACAACAGTATGCTGTATAGTGAAGAGGACGCCTTCACCCGTACACGTCACAGCGCCCTCCTCCTCAATGCAAGACCGAAGCTGGAAGTCACTCATTTTCATGGCGCGGGATTCAAAAAAATTAAATAAATATAGCGATCGCTTCTACACACATCCAAGCGGTCCATATCATTCAGGAGCATAAAATATCGCGTGTATTATGAAATAAACATGCTTTTTCGTGTCACATGCACTTTAAAGGGTTAATTGCAACTTATGCTGAAATCCGGGTTACATCACCAGCGGAGGAACGGAATCCGTTCGCAAAGAGGGGACTTCCTGTATTGTTATCTTTAAATACCCGCTACTCTCTGTCTCTCGCACGATCTTGCAATCCCAGCGTGAATCGGTCGAGCCGCTCCACAGACGCTATGCTCGTAAAACGCATTCTGTTAAAATTGAGGGCGAGACGCGCCTGGTGTAAAACCGGGGTAAGTGTTAAAATATCTCTGCCGCCCCCCCTAAAAAAATCCACTTGCACCCACACCCCCCACACACACAAACACTTGACAATCGCCCTCAAACGTGTGAAAGGGCCTGTGAATAATTGTCCACTAGCAGGACCCCCAACCCTCTGTCAGACGGTCCGCTCTGGGGGGTCCCATTTATGCTCATCAGCCCCGAGCCCTGTTCACATTAGTTCCGCCCCTGGTCCAATGACAGTTACATTTCAGTGCAAACTTGAGTTGAGTATGGTGACAGCTCTTGGAATGAAACTGTTTCCCAATATGTTTTGGCTATTGTAGAACACAAGGTCCAATTTCGTTCAAAAGAAGCCTCTTTTGTACATTGTTCCACATTATTTCAAATTTGCCTAATCCGCACACGAGGTTTTCTCTGGAAAGTCCTCGTGAATTCGCATAGCTGAGGGATGAGAGTCCGTTGAGGAGGATCCATCATACTTCCTGTCTGAAATGTTGGCAAAGTGCAGGACAGCTTGTGTTAGCCAAAAGTAGTAGTCACAGTGGTTTGGAACTAAATCAAAAGGGTTGTCACCAGAGATGCGGGAAATACAATTTTCACGTCTGGGTGTAACGTTTCTCCAGTGTTTATTCATGCAGTCATGCTTTCAAATAGAGTGGATTTACCTAGCTTATGATTTTTCCATCAAGTTATTGGAGTATTTTGTAAATTTTAAATTAAGATTTAAGTATTTCTTTTAGTTTTAGCTTTATTTTAGGACTGAAGACTATAACAGGAATTATTCAGGAATTTTGGGTACTTAAAAAATAGTTTAAAAAAAGAATTAGCGGCATTTACTGAGCTAATGTACAGTGCTGGCCAAAAGTATTGGCACCCCTGCAATTCTGTCAGATAATGCTCAATTTCTCCCAGAAAATGATTACAATTACAAATGCTTTGGTAGTAATATCTTCATTTATTTTGCTTGCAATGAAAAAATACAAAAGAGAATAGGAAAAAAAAATCAAATCATTATCATTTTACTCAAACTTCAAAAATGGGCCGGACAAAAGTACACATCATGTGATGCTTCTCTAATTTGTGTAATTAACAGCACATGTTACTTACCTGTGGCACACAACAGGTTGTGGCAATACCTAAATCACTTGCACACACTTGCAGCCAGTTAAAATGGATTAAAGTTGACTCAACCTCTATCCTGTGTCCTTGTGTGTACCACATTGAGCATGGAGAAAAGAAAGAAGACCAAAGAACTGTCTGAGGACTTGAGAAGCAAAGTTGTGAGGAAGCATGGGCAATCTCAAGACTACAAGTCAACCTCCAAAGACCTGTATGTTCCTGTGTCTACCGTGCACAGTGTCATCAATAAAAGTAAAGCCCGTGGCTAACCTCCCTAGATGTGGACGGAAAAGAAAAGTTGACGAGAGATTTCAACGAAAGATTATGCGGATGGTGAATAAAGAACCTCGACTAACATCCAAACAAGTTCAAGCTGTCCCGCAGTCAGGGGTTACAACAGTGTCAAACCGTACTATTCGTCGGCATCTGAATGAAAAGGGTCTCCATGGTAGGATACCCAGGAAGACACCACTTCTGACCCAGAGACATAAAAAGACAGGTTGGAGTTTGCCAAAACTTACCTGAGAAAGCCAAAAACGTTTTGGAAGAATGTTCTCTGGTCAGATGAGACAAAAGTAGAGCTTTTTGGGAAAAGGCAACAACATGGAGTTTACAGGGGGAAAAAATGAGGCCTTCAGAGTAAAGAACACTGTCCCCACAGTCAAACATGGCGGAGCTTCCCTGATGTTTTAGGGTTGTTTAGCTACCTCTGGCACTGGACTGCTTGACCGTGTACATGGCATTATGAAGACTGAATACTACCAACAAGTTTTGCAACATAATCTAGGGCCCTGTGTGAGAAAGTTGGGTCTCCCTTAGAGGTCATGGGTCTTCCAGCAGGACAATGACCCAAAACACACTTCAAAAAGCTATAGAAAATGGTTTTAGAGAAAGCACTGAAGACTTCTAAAGTGGCCAGCAATGAGTCCAGACCTGAATCCTATAGAACACCTGTGGAGAGATCTGAAAATGGCAGTTTGGAGAAGGTACCCTTCAAATCTCAGAGACCTGGAGCAGTTGGCCAAAGAAGAATGGTCTAAAATTCCAGCAGAGCATTGTAAGAATCTCACTGATGGACACCGGGAGCAGTTGTTCGCAGTGATTTTGTCTAAATGTTGTGCTACCAATTATTAGGCTGAGGGTGCCAATACTTTTGTCTGGCCTATTTTTGGAGTTTTGTGTAAAATGATAATGATTTCATTTTTCTTTTTTTCTCTTTTGTGTTTTTTTTCATTGCAAGCAAAATAAATGAAGATATTACTACCAAAGCATTAGTAATTGCAATCATTTTCTGGAAGAAACTGAGCATTATCTGACAAAATTGCATGGGTGCCAATACTTTTGGGCAGCGCTGTAGGTCTGTGCTAAATGATCATCACACACTAAACTAACTTGTAGCACTAGAATAGCGCTCGTGTTAGCATTAGCATTTAGCGCGGTAACTGTGAGTTTTACAACTGTTTTACAAACTGTTCCCGGCGTCCAGGTGTGTTTAATTAATTGCAAATAATTTGCTGTTTTCCTACTGCGTGTGTGTTAACATCATGAAGATGTTGATGTCTTTGTAGAGAATTACGTGAATTTCTGTCAATGTTCATTCGAAATTGTTGGAAACCTTTATTTATTTATTCATGGACTAAAACTTTTGAAGTTTATAGTCGAAAACATTTGAAAATTGTCGACTAAAACTAGACGAAGACGAACACATTTTGAAATCACTAAATACGACTAAGAATACTGTAATTTTAGCACAATAAGGCGTACCTGACGATAAATTGCACCCTTCAAATTTGTAACGAAAACGGCATTTGTTTATAGATAAGCCGAACTGGACTATAAGCCGCAGCTGTCCTTACTGTATTATGGGATATTTACACCAAAAGATATTAACCTGTAACACTTTATTTGACAGCGACATCATACGACTGTCATAAGACTAAATGAACCACCAGCTTTGAACCAATTGGCTGCAAAGCTTCATTGCTTTAAGAAGCTTCATTTGGCCATCACTGCTCCCTTGGGGGAGATAGTCAACCTCTGCTGCCACCTGCTGTCAACACTGCTGTCGTCCAACATGCCTCCTAGCATGCATTGCAGCGCTACAGATGTAAATAACAATCAAAATTCATTTTCTGTGCTAATTATTTTTTCTGTTAATGTTCCAGTTGTTTCATTAATTGCTAGTTATGGTATTTGTAACACTTTGACAGTGGTGTCATAAGACTGTCATTAAGCAATTTATGACATGACACTGTCATGTGCATTAATGTTAATTAATTAACTTATAACAGAGGTCATTTATCGCTATCCGGCAAATTATCTCACTTTTGAATGGATGTAAAAGAGCCAAGCGGGACATAAATGGGGTTAGTGACATCATTTGCCAGATGACACTTAATGACATCTGTCATAAGCATTCAGTAAAACCTATGTTGGTGTCATGTCATAATTATGACAGTCTTATGACGCCACTGTCAAATGAAGTGTTACTTATTAACCCAAATAAATCAACAAATAAGCCGCACTGGACTATAAGCCGCAGGATTCAAAATGAAGGAAAAACGTAGTGTTTTATTGTCCGAAAAATAACGTTATTAAGTATTTTCGTCCAAAAGACTAAGACGAAAATGAAAAAGGCTGCCAAAACCAACACTGTTTTGAATACTTGTTCATGTAAACCGCCTTTTAGTTTTATCTTTCTTTTGGGAATTAACAAATGGAAACATCTTAGTGGTGCTTTCTCAGCGCTTATTCCAGAATTAGATTTTTAAAAAATGCATCTATGATGTTATTCATATCCAAGATAAAGCGTACCATTCCTTTTATCAACATTTTACATTTTTTAATATGTCTTTGAAGTTTTGGGGGTGGGGGGATTTCTACATTAAATCAGTTTAATAATGCTTTCTCAAGACTTATTTCTGATTTTAGGGGGTTTACAAACAATGTATTTGTGACTTGATTTTTTTTTTTTTTTTTTTAGTATGTCTTTTAATTTTATCTTTCTTTTGGAATGTTGCCCTTGGAACCAGCTTAGTGAGCCTTTTTCAGCACTTATTCCAGAAAAAAACCCACGTATTTATATCATTAAATTACGTTATTCATATCAAAGTTTAACTGTACAATTATACGTGGAAACTCAATTCCTGGAAAGCTCTTTTCCCACGTGGCTCACTGCACCGCTGTTTGGCTCGGCCCAAGACGACGCCTTCGCCAAGACCTCCCACTATATTTTTTTCTTTTCACATAAAAACGCATGGGAAAACAAGCCCAGCTGCTCACCTGTGTGAAAAAAAAATGCTTCTGCGGGGAGTTATGAGAAGAACGTGTAGTCAGAGCAGCTGTCTTGTGTTACCCGATGACCAGATAAGAAGAAGAAGAAACACGTGCGGGCGTGCTCATGCATACTGTACGGTCGGGACGGTATATAAATGTACAGTAAATGCCAGAGTGGGGAGATAAAAGAGATTAAATGACTGGCATGTGAGCGGTTGCTTTAATTGAAGATTTGCTGATGAGCACACAGTCCTACTTATAATGTAGTCCGGCTGCTATTTTTACAAACACACCCCGCTAGATGCCCCCGATAACCCCCGCTATCGTCACCGCGCCGTAACTTAATCAGGAAGTGCAGTTTGACATTTAAATGTGGCTGAGGGGGGGGGGAGTGGAAGCGCGTTTGTGAATGAAGCCTTGGGGGAGGTCACAGAGTGGAGTGACAAGGAAGTGGAGGGAGGGCTTAAGAGGGGAGGAGGGATTGATGGTTTCCTCGATGTTCAACTCATGATTTAGATTTTTTTAATACCATTTATTAAATTAAAATTTTCACAGCCTTTATATAGTATGTTTGTAGTTACAGATGTTCGTTCCTAATTGAAGCAGGCAGCCAGATATTTAAGAAAATGAAACATGTATGGCCATTTTTACACTGCAAATTTATAACGTCTTAATCAGATTATTTTTCTTAAATCTAGTCAAATAACTTTCTCCATTTTTTTGTGTGTTAAAGACCAGTTAACAGATTAATACGTCAGATTATTTCACTTACTTTAAGTAAAAATTACTATTTGTTCTTATTAAGTACATACATCTAAAAGTTGGTCATTTTTCACTTAAATTAAAAAAATTGTTTTAAAATAATGTTTTGAACAATATCTAATCTTGAATTAAGAACTTTTCTGACACAAGCTTTCTTTAAGATTGAATATACTAATAAAATAAATCTGTTAATCTTATTTTCAGCTTGCCATTTTTCAGCAATAAAATTAACTTACAAAATGTATCCTCGGTTGGTAGGGTTAAGGTCTCTAAGGTGCTAGTCACATTATCTGAAAAATAGTTTTGACCCATTATGAAAAACTTTGGAGGATTCTTGTTCATTTCAATCATTTTTGTTGGTTGTTTTATTATTTTTTTAACTTTTGGAGACAACATTTTCCCAGCTAGGTCTTTCTTTAAAATGTATATACTGTATACTGTTGCCACTACAGGGCAGTGTATCCACCCAAATCAATAAAAGTAATGGCAAACACTTTCAAAAGAAACCATTACAATGCTACTTTAATTAAACGAATACTCAAAGCAGCAAAATGTAATTTGATTTTTTTCTTCGTAATCGAATTACTCGAGTTTAGGGCTGCAGCTATCAAATATTTTAGTAATCGAGTAATTGACTGAAAATTCTATCAATTAATCGAGTAATCGGATTAAACATATATTTTTAGGTGAACAGCAATTATAAATATACATGAGAAAACAAGACATTTAATCTAATATTGAACCATTTTCAATTAATCAATGTCTTTATTTTCAATGTACATTATTGAAAACAGCCAACAATTGCATCTCAGATGTAACTAGAATTTAAAAAAAAAGACTAATTCACTGCTTTCACTCAAAAAACTTTTAGATCTTGTAAATATATGTTTATATTTCTTAACTAAAAATGCCATTTCGCTTGATAACACACATCACTTAAAAGTTTTTCCCACGTGTTTCAATTGAATTTCTAGTTGTGTCAAGCTATTTTTAAGTTCTACTTAAATTTTAAGTTCGTCTAAACTGTAAGTACTGATAGGATTTTGAGTTTTTGCAGTGTTCAAAATAAATGTATGATACCGGCTGTATTGGAGCACATTAGGGACCAGTGCTACCTGGTGTTTTATCCAGCAATGACTACTGAGCTAAAATTGACAGTTAGCATTATTAAGTTTTTATTTTACACCCTCATCATTCTACAACGCCATGTTTTCACAGATTAAATAAAGCCTGTATGTAAGACACGTTAGCCACGCATCGACAGTGATCATAATTATTAGAAACCTAGCCCTCCGCAGGGCTAACGTTACGTGAGCGAGTGACAGTAATGTTAATCTTATTTATTAGCTTTTAGAAGTCTACTGCTTTAAGATGGTGGCTGTTTACTAACGCCGCTGACTCTGTCAGTTTTTTTTTTTTTTTTTAATTGCTTCTTCCTCTACGCACGTGACATCAGCGCGTTGTGCCGCATTAAAAGTAGTCCGGGCAAAATATGATGCTTAGAGCTGTCAAAATTAAACGATTACTCAAGGTGAATAAAATTAATCAGATCAGTTTTTAAACTCGAGTTACTCGAGTTGTTCGAGTATTTGCTTCAGCTCTACTCGAGTTAATCGATTAATCGTTGCAGCACTATTCCAATCCATTTTTACTGGGAGAAGGTAGCGCCGTCAATGGACCTAAAACGTGAGCATTCACAGCCAGTCCTTACACTTTAAATTAATTGGACATCTCTTCTTGTCAATGGCAGGCAAAGAGCTAAAAACTATTATTAAAAAAAAAAAAAAAAATCCCCGTCCCTTTAAGAAACCCAGAACGACAGTTGTAACACACGGCTACGTCAAAGCCGCAAACTCAGTGCACTGCGGGGCCAATTCAGGGTGCGAGTGACTTCTCTCCAAGAAAGGGGGAAGTAAAGACTATTAAAAGAAAGACAGAAAAAAAGAAAGACATCCTACGCGAGCGAGAGTACGCACGTTCCATCGAGTCGGTGAAAACCCCTGACGCGCCGGCGCTTCTGCATCCAGCTGCCTCCGATCTAAAAACAAAGATAAAAACGTAAATAAGAGTTTCGTTTTAGGCTACTTTCATACCTGACAAACAAAATGGGCACCCCTGTTTTTGCCGTTCCCGCTTGGCGCGTGTCAAACGTGTCACGTGAGCCAGGTGATGATGACCCTGCTCACCTTTTGAGTGGCAGTTGTTATGTGTGCCGCTGCTGCTGGCCTATTTTTTGAAAAGAGTTTCCAATAACGCACTCACATCAAGTAACGTGACGATAGTAGTGACATTCATGACATGCAATTGGAGTATTTACTTCGACAAATTATATTTAAAAAAACAAAAAATGTCTTGTAAGTCTCCCACAATTAATTGACATAGTTAATTTAGAGCCCTAAAAATGATGCAAATCCTCGATTTGACGCTCTTTTAAAAAGTTCAACAACTTTTCTACTTTGTAGTTGTTTATTTTAAAGTGGGGCAAATAAATACCATATTGGCCCGAATATAAGACGGCCCGGATTATAAGACGACCCCCTCTTTTTCAAGACTCAAGTTTGAAAAAAAGACTTTTTGAACACCAAATTAATTTTTATACAGAAAATAATTACAGTACATCCGAAACAAATGATTATAACAATATATTTGAAAGAAAAAGCATGTTATTTTGCCTCATTCAAATCTTAATATCTTAACATTTAAATATGTAAACTAAATTGCATTGGTAAATGAATGGCTTCTGGTTTTTTAAATGTAAATAAACCAATCTATTGTGATAAAACAACAAAATTGCAATAACTGCATTAACCATCAAAGTGAAGTCTAACTGTAACTGTAGTCTTGAAGCAAATCTGAATAAGGAAAAACATTGCAATAAAAAATTGGTTGAACTTGAGAGAAGCTGAGATCTGTCATGACGGAACATCACTTCAATGATATCTGGTGCCATCTAGCGTCGTGAATGGGGAGAGTAGTTGAGATCTGTCATGACAGAACATCGCTTCAATGATATCTGGCGCCATCTAGCGTCGTGAATGGGTATAATGTCTTTTTTTTCAGTCTTATTTGAATGCAAAAAACACTGTCTTATATTCGGGCCAATACGGTATTATTTAAAATGTTTCATTTATTTTAAAAAATCTAAAAAAAAACATCTTAAAAAAAATTGCAGAACTGCAGAATTTTGCTTAACGTTTTTCGGATTTTATTCGACAAGTTTATCAAAAATATTGCACCGATTTTCCCAATTTATTACATCAAAACAAAATTATGGAGATAGAATAGTGCCAAAAGAAGTGAGGTTGTAAAATGAAAATTATCCCTGTAAAATGACCAATTTTAACTTGTAAAACACAAAAAAACCACTTATATTTCCAAATTTTTTGTTGTAAAATAAACATGAAAAAAACTCGGAGTAAATTGTTCTACAAGTTGTTTTTTTCTGTTTGCAAGTATTTTTTTTTTGTTCTACAGGTGTTTTTTCTTCACTACGGGTTAAAAATGACCAATTACAAGTGCACAAGTTTTGTCACATTCTTGTCGAGTTTTATGAGCCAAAAAGATAGTTGTAACCTAGTTTTAAAATAGAAAAAATACCTGTAAAATGACTAATTTTAACTTGTAAAACAAAAAAACAACAACTTGTATTTCCAAATTTTGCGTTGTGAAATAAACATGAAAAAAACAATGTAAAAAAAAAAAAAAAGTGTCTACGAGTTGTTTTTTTCCGTTTACAAGTGATTTTTTGTTCTACGGGTGTTTAAAAACCACCAATTACAAGTGCATGAGTTTTGTCTCCCCCTTGTCGCGTTTTCAGAGACAAAAGTCACTTGTAACCACAGACGAAAAAATACTACTTATACATCGAAATAATCTGTTGTAAAACACAAACACAAAAGTCGTGGTCAAAAAAAGACGTTAAGAACACAATCTAGTGAATAGTTCTTTGTGTTTTTTTTTTTTTTTTTTTTTATGATCTACAAGTGTTTTCTGATCATGTACAAATAGATTTTGGGGTAAACATGTGAGCCAAACTCCTAACCAATCAGAACGGCGATTGTTCAGGAGGAGGGCGGGACACACCATTGCCGACCTGCTGGCTGCTGCTGCTTCCTCTTACGGCAGATGATAGAAATGGCGAAACGCCTTAGGTAAGGAGTTTACTTTCTCTTGGGTGTCATGCACTAAAAGGATTTTTCAAGTGAATGTAATCCCATTTTCAATATTAGTTGATTTTGCATTTAAAGAAGGGCACGAAAATCGATGGCGAGCCAATTACCTACGGTTAGCAATGTTGACTTCGTGTGTTGAGTTGATACGGTGTTACAAGCATTGGAAGAACTCGAAAGAAATGACAGGAAAAATGGCAATTAACAACGGCGAGTACCGTCGCCAGTGTGATAGATTCCGGAAAACTAGAGATATTATTGTTTTAATTTGATAGTATATAATTTTTTTTTTTTTGTGCATGAGTGAACAGTACAGGGCATTAATGCTAATGGAATGGGGCGTCATTTCTTTATATACGGCAAGTCGGAATTGGCTAATTTGGTTTTATTTTTTTGGCGTAAAATGTTAATAGAGGTAATAGAATGGTAATAGAGTAATAATAGAGTAATAATATATAAAATGTTAATTTTAGTTTTTTAGTAAGTTAAAACTGGTCATTTTACAGGGATAATTTTCATTTTACAACCTCACTTCTTTTGGCACTATTCTATCTCCATACAAAAGCTGTCAACTAGATGACCACCAGATGGCAGCATATCTTAGCTGGAGACCTGATTTGACTAAAAAAGAAGAATGAAAACAAGTTTTATTTCAGGCTATCCTAGTTTGTTTGCTCAGAAGAACACAATTTACAGGCCCTTTAACACACAAAATTAATGCCCACAGGTAACTGTGCCTTTAAATCCAACATGTCAAGCATGACTTACATGACTTGTTAACTTTAAAGGCGCAGTATTGACTTCTACATGTGACAGGAGTGGGCGAGGGAGGACGTTGTCAGGGTGTTTAATGATATTACCGTGAGCGAAATAGTAACGAGACACGACCCAACTGGCAGAGTGCCCACAATGCATCACTCACGTGACTTCACTTTCCTATTTGCGGCTTGGGAGGAGCTTCACACTCGCTAAATAGTAAGAGCGGGACGCTTTAGCCACGCTTTGATATTCATATCTCGAGTATGAACGGACATAGTTGGTGGTCAAGCACGAGGCACTTGAGTGAGTGTGGGGAATCCCGCTGAATGTCATGTCCATTAGTCACTTGACAGTGCTGAAACTGAGCACAATGCAGCTTCTCATGATGAAGGGTTAGCATATTAGTGCAAACAAGGAAGTTCAAGTTGTCATTTTTGAGTGAAAGTATGTGAAAGAGCAATTTTCCGTTAGGAATTTAGATAAATAAATAGCACAAAATCAAGATACGATCGCTCTACTAGCAAGAACAAACCGGCTAGCACTCTCACTCAGAACTTGAGATCTGCCACGAGCCGCCTGGAACTAGCGCCCGAATCGCGACGTCAGCTCTAGCGTGGCACGGTTACTAATCTGGTCGCGACTCCAGCTGCCCCGTAATGGTCGCTGTAACGCGAACCGGTAGGAATGCGGCGCCCCGATGCCGGCGGGCCGACTGTTCCCGCGCTGGGCCGCCGCCCGTCATTCATCCCCAAAACGCTCATTACCGCCAAAAAAGACTAGATATGGCGAAACATGATAAGACTAGGCTAGTTGAAAATTGAAACTGTCGTACAGTAGTAGGAGTTTTGGACCAGGTATTTTTGGGAAACAGGTTGGCAGGTTCAAAGGCAAAACGTTTACATCAGCAAAACTTAACACTTACACGCTTATTAGTGACCTGGATTTCTGATGGCTGTCATCACACTAATAATTGGCTCTTATCTTGTATTAATCCACAATTTGTCATCAATTTACAAGCACCTCTGCTACTAAGACTCCCATTGTGTCTCCAGTCTGTAGTTCTGGAGAGTGCAATATAGCTAGGCATGTGCCAGTATGAGATTTTGACGGCATGATAACCTTAAGAAAAAAATACAGCGGTTTCACGGTATCACGGTATTGCAATTATAGCTCTAAAATGTGTTAATTTGAGATGTATGGGTTAAAAAAATCCATTGAACAAGGTTTTTTAAAAAAAAAAAATTCACAACATATTTACAAATTGGCAGATGTTAACAATGGCGGAAGACTTTACAAAAATAGGCTAATGGTAAAGAGGAAACTAGTTAGCCGTCTTGGCATGCTAACTAGCCACTTTGCATGCCCCGTTAACAAGCTTACGTTATAGTATTTGTTTTACCATCACTAGACACACTAAACCAGCTTGAGTGTTCACTCAATTTTTCTCGTTGCTGGCGGGAAACGTTCATGACAGCGTCCGTATTTTTCAGACTATAAGTCGCAGTTTTTTCATAGTTTGGTTGGGGGTGCGATTTATACTCTGGAGCGACTTATGTGTGAAATTATTAATACATTATTATATCATTTCACATGTTATTCTGGTGTTTTGGAGTGACACTGATGGTTTGGTAAACTTGTTAGCATGTTCTTTATGCTATAGTTATCCGAATAACTCTTCATAGCTATGTTACGTTAACATACCGGCCACGTTTGCATTTTGTTGTTCATGTATTATCATATATCATAACATTATCATACTGTACACTTATTCAGCATGTTGTTCTCTATTGTATTTTTATTTTAAATTGCCTTTCAAGATGACATATCTGTTCTATGTGTTGGATTTTATCAAGTAAATTTCCCATAAAAATGTGATTTATAATCCGGTGCGACTTATATATATGTTTTTTTTTTTCTCTTCGTTGGGCATTTTATGGCTGGTGCGACTAAAGGCCGAGTTATGCTTCCGCGTCAGACCGGCGCCGTCAAGGAAGACATGATTTACGATCCTGCGCCATAGCCTGACGCGCTCCTATTGATTTTTCAAACCCTAGCGTCACGTCAACACATATGACGTGGCGGAAATGGACTGTGATTGGTTCGCTCAGACTGTTGTTTCCGCCATTGTAAAACATTATTTTTCTACACGCAAAAATGGACCAAGCCGACGGGAGCATCATCGGAGAGCAAGTCTTGTCAAGACATCATAAAGATTGCCAAATGGCGGGGTGAGCGATTGAATTTAAAAAAAAAAAAAGGAAGACGTGTGTGTTCGGAATCGAGTGGCCACACGAAACAGTGACCCAGTCGGCCAAAAACTGCCAGCTTTTTATCACTTTAAGTCGTATTTTTGGACAGTGCACTTCATCATTTATTGTGTCCATATGTTTGCTGTGAATCTGAGTTATTTACGTGTCACATTTCAAGTATATGAAGAATAAAGCACAGGTTTGATGTCAAAAGAGTTGTTTTGATCTTTCCTTTTCAACAACAGACAGTTCACACACGATACATCATCACTGATTGAGAGTGCCTCGGTGCTTTTATGATAACGTTAACATCAAGGCTTCCAACGCAGTTTGGGAAGTTCCATAGACGCCAGAAATCTTCTATGGCTTCCCACTGGCTGGTTGTAGGACACGGCAAACAAATCGGGCTGAAGGGCTTTGCAGACCTCGGACAAAACGCTGGACGCAGTGCTCGACGCCAGTTTGAAGCTAGCCGCCACAGCTAGATGGTTTTCACCCAAAGCTGGAACTTTAGGCGCCATCAAAAGTTGGACAGACCGCCTCGAAACCGTCTTCTGCGTCGCCTGTGCCTCAACATTTGTATGATCAACATTTATTCAATGTTGATGAGCTGAAGAGCCACATTTAAGCGTTCCATCTTGCATTGTTCATTTTTTTCTCCGTTAAACTAGACAAGAGGAAGTCAACAACCATGCCCCAAAACCGTACAAACATAACACAACACCCCTCTAGTGGTTTGGTGGTGAATCACAGAGCAACGCGTCACCTGGCCGGAGAACCATCGATAGAGGAAGTCAACAAGCATGCCCTAAAACCGTACAAACATAACACAACACCCCTCTAGTGGTTTGGTGGTGAATCACAGAGCAATGCGTCATTTGGCCGGAGAACCATCGAATGTCGAATGACGCCGTACTCGCTGCGCCGTCACCGCAACGCGGGAGCATAACTCAGGCTTTATACTCAGGTGCGACTTATAGTCTGAAAAATACGGTACCCTAAATTTTGTGTAAAGTGACGGATGATGTTCACGTAAATGTGAAATCATGTTGGAGGTGTTGCCTGCACGTCGGCTGAACTACCTCCTCTAACTCGCGGCCGTCTGTTCCTTTTCAGTATTCCAAGTACTCCCATACTAGCGACTTTGTCTATTTTTGCAGGGGGGAAAAGCTCAGGTGTAGTGTCACTGACAGACGCAGGACAGAGCAACAACTGGAAAGGGATGGGTGAGCACTGCCGCTGCATGCAACGGATTTCTCGCTACATTTTTGGGACCTCAAAAATGGCTAATACCGTGACTACGGTATGACGGAAAATTTTAGTGGTTTTGAAACTGTGACGTTTTCATACCACGGGATACCTTGAAACCGGTAACCAGCACATGCCTAAATATAGCAGGATCGAAAAGTGAAACGTAATACTGTATTAGAACATTTTAGGACAACTCTTTCGAGGCAATTTATTAGCACTTACAACACTCAAAGAAATAAAACATCAATATTTCTAATGTTGTAACAGCTTTAAGGTTATTACATAATTTAACATTGGCTGCCACTGATGGCTATGGATGTCCAATCCATTTGAAGTGGGAGGGGCTTGGAGTGAATGATTTTTATTTTTAGGGTTAAAATTGTAGAAATTTAAGGTAAAAAAAAACATTTTTTGCAACAATCTTTTCTAGAAAAAATGCATATTTTGGGGCTAAATATTAGGATTTTTTGGAAGTATTAGTTTTTCTGTAAAAAAACTATAGACCCCAATCACGTCACAACTCCGCCCCCCTGACTGGTGCCGCCATATTGTCCGTCAGCTCATCGTGTTTACATATTACCGCTACGTACATTCCTCCTATTACTGCGTGTTTTTCTGCTTGTCTAAGGAATCACCGCCTAGTAAACGAACCCAAAAACCTTCCTGACAATCGTTAACATTGATTAATCAAAATGGTGAAGGGATGTGTGGCGGTTGTTTGCAGTAAAAGAGAAGATAAACGGTCATTTTAGTAGTTGCTGTGTGCCCATTGTTAAAAGGGCAAATCTCGAAAGCAGCACGGTTTGTTTATCTCGGACCATGATGCGTTTCTGTCGACAGCCGTTAGACCAGGGGTCGCGTTAACCGGAAATTTTCCGTCGTTGACCGGTTTTTTAAAACGGTGACGGAAAAAACTGAAGTCCGTCAGTCATTTTGACAGGTTGCAATTCACACCCCAGACCACAGGGTGGCACATTAATTAGCTATTGTCTCTCTTAATGCATGACGTCGTTGGCTATTCTGTCAGAATATTGTAGTGTAACCGGGTTCTGGCGGCGGCACCGTGATTGACACATCAACGCGAGGTTCTTATTGGTGCACCCGGTGTGCCAGCGCGTGATCCAATTGGTGGACTAGATTGCCGCCTGTGTATAGACAAGTTTTCGAGGTACCGGTTTACTTCCTTATGTCTTCCTTCCCCTTCCGTTTCCGCCTGTTTACCATTGAAGTCAATGGCGGTGGAATAGAAGTTGGAAGGTCTTTATACAAGATCCCGGGAATGTTATTTTGATGTAGGCGGGTGGAGAACCAAGCCAAGGCCTCCATGCTTCGTACCATGTCGATTTCCAAACCATGGGTGCTCGTACTCGTCATAAGGAGATGGACAAAACTGACAGCTCCTGCAGTCATGCCCCCGCTGTTATGGAAGGTAATGTGCTCTAGAAATACGAAACCTAAAATCTGGCGCATGAAACGACTTGTTGCCTTTGCTATTGATATTACGATGATGATTGTAATTACGAAGTTTAATCATTTTTACAACAACTAGCTTCTGCTACTGCTGCTAGCCGCCTGTTGCTAATCGTGTTTGAATGCACCGCATAAATCCAAGTGTTACAAGTTTTTATTCGTTTGTTTACAGCTGGGAAACGCTGTTATAAAAGGGAAGACAACTTGACTTGTACGTTGATGGACATATATCGAACATATATAGTTTGCGTTCCACAATGATGATGACAGCTCGACTCCCGGGAGAGGCCGAGAGAGGGAGGAACTGTGACAGACGGTGGTTCGCCGAGATCGCCGTGATCCAACTATGAACTTGTGAACGGTAGCATTTTTAAATATATGCTATTGGAGCTGGAATTACCGAAGAGGAGAGCGAGATGGACTGCTGTAATTCGACAAGAAATCGGGGCACCAAACGATCACCACAGACTATGTAGTAGTCATTTTATATCTGGTAAGATGCATTTAATATATATTTAGAAGATTTTGGGCTGACAACCACAATTAAGATCATTGTGTGACGTTGGTGATTGGGGTCTATATGGTTGCCTCTTTTTCTTTGGGAGTGGAGTTGTTTTGTTGGTGTTGTTGGCGGTAAGCAGAGTAAAAAGAGGGAGAAAAATACAACTTCAGTGTCTAATTTTTCGCCGCCAAGCAAGCGTTACAAAATTAAAAATGAATGAAAACTAAATACTATTGAATATGTCATCATTATCATTTTAAAAATTTCAGTGACTGGTAAAAATAGATTATGACCGGATTTTTATGACCCTGTCAGTCAAAATGACAGACAACGAAAATGTCTAGCGCAACCTCTGCGTTAGACAGCGGCGAAAACATCAATATGAGGCCAACACGATCGCAGACATTCTCAGACGGAGACTACGAAGCTCGTCGCCACGGTCGCGCAGCAAGAAGGCGAGCGCAACAACAGGTGTTGTGCCGAAAAATAGCCGCCCGGCGTGAAATGTCCCCCCTGACGAGAGCGCCCACACAGAAACGACTTTCTTGTACCGTGAATATGTATTATTTTACTCTGCTTGAACTAATAAATGTCATACCTGTGTGATTGTCATTGGGATATGGTCGTGAAAACCTGTAGACTAATATATTTCTGTTCAAAGATGGTTATGTGGCCCAGTCCACGATTTGTTACTAAAATACATTACTAATATTTTGTGTAATTTAATTATTTAAAACTGATCTTACAATCGTAAATCCATTACTGTAACGCGTCCATGAAAACATTTGAAGTTTTCACGTCAATAAAGCGTTATAAATAAGCGCTCCCGGCAGAGGGAACATTTCACGCGGGGCAGCTATTTTTCGGCACACACCGGCCCGTTGTTGATCAAATTTCATTTTACAATCGTGACAATGGTGACGCTCAGCTGACCAAATGTCGGTTTATATTCGGGCTGGTGCCGATTTTGGGTAACCGACTCCTCATCGTGACATAAACTGGAGTATAATTGGAAATTTTGTGGTCTCAGGATGAACTCTGACGCACGGGACGGGACCGGACGGGAGGAAACATCGGTTTGGGCATCAAATATGGATCTGGCGACTGGATCGACCGAAGCTTTTTCAAATAACGGCTTTTATGCAACTCATCCAATGAGTTTACAGCACAGGTGTCAAACCGATTCCAGAAAGGGCCAAGTGGGTGCAGGTTTGCTTTCCAACCAATGAAGAGGACACCTTTTCACCAGTTAGATCTTTTACATGTGTAATCAACTAAACTTTGTCATGTGCTGCTTGTTTCAGCAGGAAGTCCATTTGTTAAACTCTCTGGGTTGTATCAGTTGGAACAAAATCCAGCACCCACTTGGTTGGCCCTTTCTGGAATCGGTTTGACACCTGTGGTTTACAGCATCTGAAAGCACCGGGGCTTCCATAATTTGCAAGTGAATCCACCTTTACAAACTACGATCATTGACAATACGACACACAATGACGGACAATATGGCGGCACAATACAGCTATCACGTGATTGTGTGACGTTGGTGATTGGGGTCTATATTTTAGAAAAATACATATACTATATCATAATACCAAAACACGTAAATGTAGCATTTTTTGCAAAAAAAAAAAAATAAAAATCTTGAAAATATGCAATTTTGTGGGGAAATATGTAAAATTCTGACTTTGAAAAAAAATTCCTCAAATTTACCTTTTTTGCACAATTATCTCAGTTTTCTCAAATTTGGCACTGGCGACCATTCGCTGCCAGCCTCTCCCTGTCAAAATTGATTGGACCTCTATCGCCGTCAATGGCAGCCAGAGAGTTAAGACACTTGATCAAGATGAGTACATTTAAGACTCTTACTACTTCTGCTACCTCCGTGAGCATCAATTAAACAGCTAGCCTCTCCTATCTTTTCCTGCTAGCCTGCAGAAATGGCGTCTTTATCGGAAAAAACCCCAAGCGACATCGCACGCCAAGTCGAACGAGGCCAGAGCGCGACCGCCAGGCGACGTGAACGTACTTGATTTTCTTTGAAAAAGGCCTGAATGAGATGGAAACTGACAGCTGAAGGCGGCGGCGTGTCAAATGGGGCTGCTATCAGGTTCAAGGCGGGGAGGGAAAGCCTGGCCCGCGTGGCTTTTTCACACAAGGAGCCAGTCAAGTCGTCCCAGCTGCCACCGAACCCCCACCGACGGAGGCTGAGTGAAACGTCGCCCTTCCAGCTGAGGGTTGTAAATCCAGGACGTAAAACGACGTAGGCCGCGTCGGACAGGTGCCCGTTCGGAACGACCCTTTTCATTCCTTTAAAAGCATCACCGAGGAAGAAAAAAGCGATATTAATTTGTGCCAAAAGACCAGGAATCAAGTATGTTGATTATTTGCTTGTAAGGGATTTTCACAGATAAATCTACTTAAGGGGGTCAGATTTAGTTCACGCGACAGTCTGTGGTTCACTGTCCGTAGAATGACACCTTAATACCTCTGTCAGGGTTTATCGAACCCAAACACACAGAAACAGATCCGAAGGGAGCCTCAAAACTTGTTTTTCGTGGCAATTCCATGAAATGTGACGTCAAGCAAGGCCTACATTGGCTAAATTAGATAAAAGTTTGTTAAAGGACGAGCGTCAGAAGCTGCTGCTTCAAACCAAAATATCTAACTTTCTGTTTAATTTTATAAAGGAGTCCTGGAGACGTGTTCAGGCATCCTTTAATGATTGACATGTCAGCTTAGTTTTGTCTTGATTTGGTAAACTTGTGTTGGGGTATTTTTTTCATGGAATTAAAACCAACACTGACCGCATAAAAATAGCTGATTTTCATGAAAATGTTTGTCAATGGTTCTTATGACTTTTTCGTGCATCCTATTTTAATAATATTACCCACATAATTTTGTTTGCAGCTGTCAAACCGGTTGCGGGGGTTGATTATTACAAACTTTAAAGAACCATTTTGCCTTTTGACATCTGCAAAATGTCAGACTTTAAAATTTTTGGCAATGGTCCTTATGACTATTTTGTACACCAGATTTTGTGTTAAAAAGTTAAACCGGTGTTGAGGGCTGATTTTTTTCAGTCAAATTTTATGTTGATTTTGACAGATATTGGCTACTTCAAACCAAAATGGTTGCCCTCCTGTTCATTTTCAAGCATGGGTCTTTGAGACTTTTTCGTCAGTCCTTTGACACCAGACGTGTCCACCAAGTTTTGTGCTGATCAAGCACACAAGTGTTGGGGGCAGAATTTTTTTCCCAGATCCTTTCATGTAGAACTTAACAGACATTAAATGCTTCAAACCAATATGGCTGCCCTCCTGTTCATTTTCAAACATAGGTCTTTAGACTTTTTTGGGTGTCCTTTTATCACAGACATGCCCACCAAATTTTGTGTTGCTAAGTCAAACCAGTGTCCTTTAATGTACAATTTAACAGACATTAACTGCTTCAAACCAAAATGGCTACCTTCCTGTTCATTTTCAAACATAGGTCTTTGAGACTTCTTCGTCCGTCCTTTGACACCAGACGTGTCCACCAAGTTTTGTGCTGATTAAGCACACCAGTGTTGGGGGCTGATTCTTCCCCCCAGATCCTTTTATGTAGAATTTAACAGACATTAACTGCTTCAAACCAATATGGCTGCCCTCCTGTTCATTTTCAAACGTAGGTCTTTGAGACTTTTTTGGGTGTCCATTTATCACAGACATGCCCACCAAATTTTGTTGCCAAGTCAAACCAGTGTCCTTTTATTTACAATTTAACAGACATTAACTACTTCAAACCAAAATGGCTACCTTCCTGTTCATTTTCAAACATAGGTCCTTGAGACTTTTTTGTGCATCCTCTTATGACAGACATTCCCACCAAATATTGTGTTGATAAGTCAAACCAGTGTTGAGGGTTGTTTTTTTTCAGTCCCATTTTATGTCGATTTTGACAGATATTGGCTGCTTCAGACCAAAATGGCTACCTTCCTGTTAATTTCAAGCATGGGTCCATGAGACTTTTTCGTGCGTCTTTTGACACCAGACGTGTCCACCAAGTTTTGTGCTGATCAATCACACCAGTGCTGGGGGCTGATTTTTTTCCCCAGATCCTTTCATGTAGAATTTAACAGACATTAACTGCTTCAAACCAATATCGCTGCCCTCCTGTTCATTTTCAAACATAGGTCTTTGAGACTTTTTTGTGTGTCCTTTTATCACAGACATGCCCACCAAATTTTGTGTTGATAAGTCAAACCAGTGTTGAGGGCAGATTTTTTTTTCAGTCCCATTTTATGTCGATTTTGACCAATGTTGACTGCTTCAAACCAAAATGGCTGCCTTCCTGTTTTTTTCCAAGCATAGGTCCATGAGACTTTTTCGTCCGTCCTCTGACACCAGATGTGTCCACCAAGTTTTGTGCTGATCATTCGAACCGGTGTTGGGGGCTGATTTTTTTTCCCCAGATCCTTTTATGTACAATTTAACAGACAATAATTACTTCAAACCGATATGGCTGCTGTTCTGTTCATTTTCAAACATAAGTCCTAGAAACTTTTTTGTGCTTCCTTTTATCAATGACATTCCCACCAAATGTTATGTTGATAAGTCAAACAAGTGTTCGGGGCTGATTTCTTTTCAATACCATTTTATGTTGACTTTGACCGATATTGACTGCTTCAAAGCAAAATGGCTGCCTTCCTGTTTATTTTCAAGCATGGGTCCTTGAGACTTTTTCGTCTGTCCTCTGACACCAGATGTGTCCACCAAGTTTTGTGCTGATCATTTGAATCGGTGTTGGGCACTGATATTTTTCCCCAGATCCTTTTTTGTACAATTTATCAGACCAATATGGATGCCCTCCTGTTCATTTTCAAACATAGGTCCTTGAGACTTTCTTGTGCGTCCTCTTATCACAGACATGCTCACCAAATTTTGTGTTGATAAGCCAGTGTGTTGATAAACCAGTGTTGAGGGCTGTTTTTTTTTCAGTCCCATTTTATGTCGATTTTGACAGATATTGGCTGCTTCAAACCAAAATGGCTACCTTCCTGTTTATTTTCAAGCATGGGTCCGTGAGACTTTTTCGTGTGTCTTTTGACACCAGATGTGTCCACCAAGTTTTGTGCTGATCAATCACACCAGTGCTGGGGGCTGAATTTTTTTCCCAGATCCTTTCATGTAGAATTGAACAGAAATGAACTGCTTCAAACCAATATGGCTGCCCTCCTGTTCATTTTCAAACGTAGGTCCTTGAGACTTTTTTGTATGTCCTTTTATCACAGACATGCCCACCAAATTTTGTGTTGATAAGTCAAACCAGTGTTGAGGGCTGATTTTTTTCAGTCCCATTTTATGTAGATTTTGACCAATAATGGAACCTTCAAACCAAAATGGCTGCCTTCCGGTTCATTTTCAAGCAGGGGTCCTTGACGCTTTTTCGTGCCTCCTTTTATACCAGACTTTTCCACCAAGTTTTGTGCTGATCAATCGAACCAGTGTTGGGGGCTGATTTTTTTTCTTCCAGATCCTTTCATGTAGAATTTAACAGACATTAACTGCTTGGAACCAATATAGCTGCCCTCCAGGTTATTTTCAGGCAAAGGTCCCTAGATTTTTTTTTAATGAGTCCAGTTATGGTAGAAATATCCACCAAATTTCACATTGATCAGTCAAACTGTGATTTTTTTCCCAAATGTTTTTAAGCAACTTTTTGCATGGAAATTGCCCAAAGATGACTAATTAAAACCATCATGGTGGACTTCCTGTTCAATTTCCAGCAAGGGTTCTTGAGACTTTTTCGTATATCCTTTAATACCAGACAAAGTCACCAAATTTTATGTTGATTGGTCAACCTGTGTCGGGGGCCGAATTTTTTTCTTTCAAACGATTGAAAATTCCCAAAAGGCTTTAAAAAAAAAAAACTAACTTTTGGCCACAAAAATAACAACTGTTTAACAACCCACCATAAACGCATCAGGTGTCCACTCGTAAAATGCGTCATTTTGCTAAGGGATTAGAATTGCCTATTCTTAGCTCAAAATGTCATTTAACTCATTGGCTGCCATTGACGGCGATAGACGTCCAATCCGTTTGAACTGGGGATTTTGGCAGCGCTCCCAGCCCAAATGGATTGGACGTCTATCGCTGTCAATTAAGCGCCAAGCTTTGTTGTAATTATAAGGCAGAGCGGGGGGAGGGGCTGGCCGAAGCGCAGCAGTGCTGACGCTGCCGTCTGCATGGAAAGCGGCGATGTGTGCATTTCAAGTTGGCCGGGGGCCAAAGAGATTAAACAACGCGGCGTTGGAACAGCTGGGTCAACCTCACGCAAAGATTTGGAGTGATGAACTGGACTCTAATTAGTTCTTTGTTTTCATATGCAATGTTAAAGACAAGATTTTGGCGTCATCTTTTTGGAGGAAATTTTGATATTTTCTTAAATCTTGCCGATTTTCATTTGTAGTGTCTTTGGATTTTGTAAGGAACTTCACACATCTTCAATAAATCAAAATAAAATGAAATGAAATACAAAGTGAAACACTAGACTACAATGATTTTATTTTGTTTTTATCAAAAAACAGTTTGTTTTCTTTTGATTTGTGGTATTTTTCTGATAGCAGGACAATTGAGGCTGATATAAATTTACAATGCGTTAAAAAATATATCTACCGTTATTTTCAGACTATAAGCTGCTACTCTTTTCTTTCATTTTGAATCCTGCGGCTTATAGTCCAATGCGGCTTATTTATTTATTTATTTATTTGGGTTAATAGGTAACACTTCATTTGACAGCGGCGTCATAAGACTTTCATAGGACCGTCATAATTATGACATGACACTATCATGGGCATTACCGAATGCGGCAAATTGTGTCACTAACTCCATTTATGTCCATCTCGGATCTATGACATCCATTCAAAAGTGAGATAATTTGCCAGACAACACTAATTGACATCTGTTATAAGCATTCATTAATGCTCATGACAGTGTCATGTCATAATTATCTTGTTTATTGACAGCCTTAAGGTGCCACTATCAAAATAAGTGTTAAAAAAATACCATAACTAGCAATTAATGAAGCAACTGAAACTGTAACTGAAGAAATAAGTAGCACAGAACATGAATTTTGATTGTTACTTACATCTGTAGCGCTGCAATGCATGCTTGGAGGCATGTTAGATTACAACAGTGTTGACAGCAGGTGGCAGGAAAAGTTGTGGAGCAGTGATGGCCAGATGAAGCTTCTTGAAGCATGAAGCTTTGCAGCCAACTGGTTCAAAACTTCATAGTGGTTCATTTCGTTTTATGACAGTCATATGATGCTACAATCAAATGTGTTACCAGTTAATATCTTTTGGTGTAAACATCCCATAATACAACGAGGACAGCTGCGGCTTATAGTCCAGTGCAGCTTATCTATGCACAAATGCCATTTTCGTGCCAAATTTGGCCAGGTGCGCCTTATAGTCCAAAAATTATGGTATATATTTCTTTAAGGCAACACTAGGTAATTTTTAAACCTTAATAAAATATTTTCATAACATTTGTGATCCGACTAGTTGAATCACACCTCTTTTATATCTTGAGGTGGTTTGCATCGCTTTCACCGGCACTAATTAACTTTGAAGAGGGTGGCAGGAACCTACCACCCAAAAATCTATAAATGTCCTGACCGCTTTAAGACATATGTCACTTCCCTCTTTCCCCATTCATTTCGATGCTAACGTGTTTGCGCGAATTCTGCAAAGATGGCAGGGCAACAAAAGAGAGAAAAGGTTTTGTCTAAGGAGGAAAAAAAACACAGGTGAGGTAACCAGGATATACAGAACAAACGTTATCCCAGCTTTCACTTGCTGGCGCGACGCCCCCCACACCCCTGCTCTACAGAAATCGTCAGCTCTGATGAGTTCGGGTGGGGTGGTGGGGTTAGCCACACTAGGCGGCTGCTAACCGTCATATGCTATTGTTTAGCCACAACTGGAACCTTATTGCTATTAATCCTTCACACAGCTGCTGTAAATAGAAATGTTGTTTAATCCATCTGCAGACGACCGGGCATTTTTGATTGATTATTTTACTGTACTACTGTGTGCGCAGTCTTCCTTAAGTCAAAACACTATGGCTTTTGACCACCGGTGTTGCTAAAATCGACCAAAACTGAAAAGCTACAAAGTGTTGCTTCAAATTCTACACTGTAAAAAATTATTTGAAATGTTTTTTTAATGCAGTGTTTTGGCAGGACAAGAACTAAATAGGACAAAAAATAAAATGTACATGTATTATTATTATTAGGGCTGCAACGATTAATCGATTAACTCGAGTATTCGATTGGAACAAAAAAGATTCGAATTAAATTTTGCTGCTTCGAGTATTGGTTTAATTAAAGTGGCGTTGCAATAGTTTATTTTGAAGGTGTTTGCATTTAGGCTGAATCCAGCTGCTCCATGTTAAGACCAACATAAGCCAATTTTTTGTTTGAGCTAATGTTTTTTTTTAATGCATTCGTAATTTAGATTATTGGTATATTCAGCCGTTTTTTTTGGGGGGGGGGGAATATGTGCCTGAACCATTTGTTAAGAGCATTGTAAAAATAAAAAAAGCGTTAGCGTTTTATAGCATTTAAGCTAGTGGACGTTTGTTAAGTAAGTTAGCCATTTTTCTTTTGTTGTACATAGATCTTTATATTTTTTTATACCGTTTAAGGCTCAGCTCAGGTATTTTAAGCTTTCATTTTCCTTATCCGATTACTCGATTATTCAAACTAACTAGTTCATCGATAAATCGACTACTAAAACAATCGATAGCTGCAGCCCTAGTTTCAACAATTTACATCGAAAATAAAGATGATTGACTGAAAATGGTTCAATATTAGATGAAATGTCTTGTTTTCTCATGTATATTTTAGGGCTGTCAAAATTATCACGTTAACGGGCGGTAATTAATTTTTTAAAATTAATCACGTTAAAATATTTGACGCAATTAACGCACATGCCCTGCTCAGATTAAAATGACAGCACAGTGCAATGCCAACTTGTTACTTGTGTTTTTTGGCGTTTTGTCGCCCTCTGCTGGCGCTTGGGTGCGACTGATTTTATGGGCTTCAGCACCCATTAACATTGTGTAATTATTGACATCAACAATGGCGGGCTACTAGTTTATTTTTTGATTGAAAATTTTACAAATGTTATTAAAACGAAAACATTAAGAGGGGTTTTAATACAAAATTTCTATAACTTGTACTAACATTTATCTTTTAAGAACGACAAGTCTTTCTATCCATGGATCGCTTTAACAGAATGTTAATAATGTTAATGCCATCCTGTTGATTTGTTATAATAAACAAATACAGTACTTATGTTCTGTATGTTGAATGTATATATCCATCTTGAGTCTTATCTTTCCATTCCAACAATAATTTACAGAAAAATATGGCATATTTAATAGATGGTTTGAATTGCTATTAATTAAGATTAATTAATTTTTAAGCTGTAATTAACTCGATTAAAAATTTTAATCGTTTGACAGCCCTAGTATATTTATAATTGCTCTCTACTTTAAAAAATTTGTTTTATCCGATTACTCGATTAATCGATAGAATTTTCAGTCGAACACTCGATTACTACAATATTCGATAGCTGTAGCCCTAATTATTCTTTATATATTGATTATTACACCATTCATTTTTTATACCCAAAACATTTTTTTTTGCAAATACCAAAATCTAAACAAAAATTTCCTAGGATGACTGCATTTATCATGTGACTTTTACTTTATACACACACACAAAAAAAAACATTGCTCTAGTCCAATTTCTGTCCTTGTCACTTCGTCATGTTGAATGAGTTTACGATAAGCTGTCAAAGGAAGAAAAAGGAGGCAACACAAGACAAAGCATCAGGTGGTGGGAATACAGCAACGGTGCTAATTAACCAGCTTCCTTGTGTTTTCTTCCCGTTTTTGTATGCTAAAAAGCTTCTCGTTGGGAATAATAGCGAGACCTTGTTACGATTGTAATCGGCCAAAAATGAGACAAGAATGAGCTAACTCCATCCTTAGATGCTTTTAGGAACTCTGGCTTCATTGTCTTGGGATGTTCCGGCAAATTTGATGGATTCTCGCCATCTTTTTTTTTTTGTTCTCGTTCTGCCCGTCGCTGCTGATTTATAGTTGATTAGCTGACGAGGCACGTCCCAACATAGATGTTGGTTATGAAGTCAAAACAACATCCAGCACCAAAAAAGAGCAATTTCTTGAATTTAGTTGGAACCTTCCATTCCATTCAATAAGTTCATTTCATTTCAGTAGCACTTCAAAAACAACCGCAGCTGCAACACACAAATGGAGATATGAAGGTTTTTGCATGCATTACAGGACCGAGAGCAACAAAGACCACCACAAATCCCCCTCAAGAGGCGTCCAAAAAAGTCCCTTCAATTTGAAAGTCATTCAAGTGTAGCCCTTTTCACTTTACTTTTGATTTGGAGAGCGCTTTAACGTCAGACGCGATACAGGAACTCATTGAAAAGGAAATGAATAAATAAATGAAAATAAAAATTTTGAGAAAAATTTCTTTGACAACTATGAGCAAATAAGTACTGAAAAATGTGGGATTTTTTTTTTAATGTAATACACTATAAAATTGACAGCTAAACCAAAATGACTAAATGAATTTATTTATTTATTTGATCAATTTTTCCACAAATCTACATAAAATATAAAAAAACAAACTTTTCCAAAAATTTGTAAATAAACAAAGGACGTTTCCTTGAATTTTGATCAAAAATGATGAAAATTTTACTAAATTCATAATAATTTTTGTACTATCCATCTAAGATTTATATTTCATCAATCTTTTACACTCATTTTAACTCATTGCCTGCCATTGACGGTGATAGACATCCAATTCATTTGAACTGGGAGGGCTGGCAACGAATGAACGGATGCCCTCGCAGTTAAAATGGATTGGAAGCCTACTAGAGACAAACTAATTTAAAAATGAAAAAAGTCACATGTTTGGACATTTATCATTGGCAGCCAATGAGTCAAATGGGATGAATATAAACTAGGGCTGTCACACGATTAAAATTTTTAATCGAGTTAATTACAGCTTAAAAATTAATTAATCGCAATTCATCGCAATTAATCGCAATTCAAAATATCTGTAAAATATGCCATATTTTTCTGTAAATATTTGGATGGATGGATGGATGTTGGAATGGAAAGACAAGATGGATATATACATTCAACATACATGAGGACTGTATTTGTTTATTATAACAATAAATCAACAAGGTGGCATTAACATTATTAACATTCTGTTAAAGCGATCCATGGATAGAAAGACTTGTAGGTCTTAAAAGAAAAATGTTAGGACAAGTTATAGAAATTTTATATTAAAACCCCTCTTAATGTTTTCGTTTTAATAAAATTTCTAAAATTTTCAATCAAAAAATAAACTAGTAGCCCACCATTGTTGATGTCAATAATTACTTACACAATGCTCATGGGTGCTGAAGCCTATAAAATCAGTGCACCCAAGCGCCAGCAGAGGGCGGCAAAACTCCATAAAACACAATTACCAAGTGAGCGTTTCACTGGACTGTCATTTAAATTTGTCTGAGCAGGGCATCTGCGTTAATTGCGTCAAATATTTTAACGTGATTAATTAAAAACATTAATTAACGCCCGTTAACACGATAATTTTGACAGCCCTAATATAAACAAATTTCCAATCTGGATCGAATCTGATGTGACACCTAATCTTCAACAATGTGAAAGTATATGATTCAAGTTTCATAACATTTTGAAGGATTTCAAAATTTTAGATTGAATTGAAACATGTTGACAAAAGGGCAATCTGGATCTAATCTGATGTGACACCAGAATGTCATCTCTGCACACACCAAGTAAATTTGACTCAAATCTGATAAAGACTTCGAAGAAGAAAAAAAAACATCCCCAAACATCAGACGACATTTTCAAAGTTCAATCTAGAAATAGTGCAAAAACTGCAATATGGATAAAAAATAAAGTGAAACTGAAATTAACAACCTCAGAAATAATATTTTGCTGAAATCAGATTAAATGTAGAAAAAAAAAATTATTTAGAGTTGAAAAAGGAACAAATCTGAACTGTTATAAGCCATTTTGCTTTTTGAAATCAAACAGATCAGATCCAGTGAAAAAAAATATAAACGCGTCCTGATTTTACCCGAGTCCAAAAAAGCACACGGTCAGCTGATGACATCACTCATCTGAAGGCCTGATGCCGTTACATAACAAGCGTACCACCGGGCTTGACTTGCGATTAACCGTGACCCGATGACTGATACGACTGACACACACTTGTGTGTCACGTTTCATCAATGACCCAGATTTCTCAGTGGGACCAGAACCACAACCACAGATCCAAATATCAGAAGAAAGCACTCACGAGTAGACGATGATGTCATGCTAAAATAAGAAAAAGGCGACCAAGAGAAGGCTGCGTCATCCATTCCGGCACGTTACATAAGAGCACGGCCAGGAAAATCACACACAAAACATCTGGAAGACATACTTGCTCTACTTTGAAATATTCCCAGAAAAAGGCAAGAAAAGCCAACATCGGACTCATTTTTTGTGCCGAGTCAGATATTGTCCACTGGAAAAATATCAAACCCACAAAAAAAGTCTCATGAACCCATGCTTGAATAGACACGAGAGGTCTGTAAATTTTGTTTGATGGAGACATTTTAGTTTTCCAGGGACTAAACAATAGCTCCTTAAGTTGTTGTTAAAAATAATTCAGCCCCGTATGCTGTTTAAAGGGCAGTTGAAGAGTTTGTTGGATTTCGGTGTAATTTGACGAATATAAACGACTACCGTAATTTTCGCACAATAAGGCGCACCTGACTATAAGCCGCGACCTACCAAGTTTGACACGAAAACGACATTTGTCCATAGATAAGCCGCACTGGACTATAAGCCGCAGCTGTACTGGCTGTATTATGGGAAATCTACACCTAAAGATATTAACCAGTAACACTTTATTTGACAGCGGTATCATACAAATGTCATAAAACCAAATGAGCCACCATTAAGCTTTGAACAAATTGGAAGAAGCTTCATTTGGCCATCACTACTCCCTTGGGGGAGACAGTCAACTTCTGCTGCCACCTGTTGTCAACACCATTGTTGTCCAACATGCCTCCTAGCATGCATAGCAGCACTACAGATGTAAATAACAATCAAAATTAATGTTCTGTGCTAATGATTTATTCTGTTACTGTTCCAGTTGTTTCGTTAATTGCTAGTAATGGTATTTGGTAACACTTTATTTGAAAGTGGCGCCATAAAACTATCATAATTATGACATGACACAACCATGAGCATTAATGAATGCTTATGGCAGATGTCATTTTGTGTAATCCGGCAAATTATCTCGCTTTTGAAGGGATGTAAAACATCCAAGCTGGACATAAATGGAGTTAGTGACATAATTTGCCGGATGACACTTAATGACATCTGTCATAAGCATTCAGTAATGCCCATGATAGTGTCATGCAACATTAATGACGGTCTTATGACGGCGTTGTCAAATAAAGTGTTACCTATTAACCCAAATAAATCAACAAATAAGACGCACTGGACCATAAGAAAAAGTAGAGGCTTATAGTCCATAAATTACGGTATACCCTCAAAAAAAGTCTCGAGGACCAATACCTTGAAATTAGTGCTGCAACTATTAATTGATTAATTCGAGTAATTCGATTAGAAAAAAGCTTCGAATCAAATTTTGATGCTTTGAGTATTCATTTAATTAAAGTGGCATTATAATGGTTAATTTTTAAATTGTTTGCATTTATTTTTTATTGATTTGGCAGGGAATATGACATAAATCATTTAACATGGCTGAATCCAGCCTCTCCCTGTTAAGACCAACATAAGATAAGTTTTTGTTTGAGCTAATATGATTTCTAGTTTATAGATTTGTTAAGCTGTTTTTTGTGGCAATACAATTCGGTGAGAGCATTGTTAAAAACACTAGCATTTTATAGCATATAAAGTAGCAGACTTTTGAAATGCAAGTTAGCCAATTGTTCTTTTGCTATACTTAGATCCTCATTTATTAGTAGGTAACATTTTATTTGACAGTGGCGTCATAAGACTGTCATAAGACCATCATATTTAGGAGATGACATTATTTTGGGCATTACTGAATGCTTATGACAAATGTCATGAAGTGTCATCCAGCAAATTATGTCACAAACTCATTAATGTCCATTCAAAAGTGAGATAATTTGCCGGATGACACTAAATGACATCTGTTATAAGCATTCATTAATGCTCATGACAGTGTCATGTTATAATTATGATGGTCTTACGACAGTCTTATGGCGCCAGGTTCATATAACGTGTTACCAAATACCATAACTAGATATTAATGAAACAACTTGAACAGTAACTGAAGAAATAATTGGCACAGAACATGAATTTTGAATGTTATTTACATCTGTAGCGCTGCAATGCATGCTAGGAGGCTTGTTGGACAACAACAGTGTTGACAGCAGGTGGCAGCAGAGGTTGAATGTCTTCCCCAAGGCCAAATGAAGCTTTTTGAAGCAATAAAACTTTGTAGCCAATTGGTTCAAAGCTTTATGATGGTTCATTTCGTCTTATGATAGTCGTATGATGCCGCTGTCAAATAAAGCGTTACCGGTGTTCGGCCATTCCTTACTACGCAGCGAAACGTCCTACACAATGCTCAGTTCGCTTGCACATGCATCCACACGCATGCGCACATCGGTTAGAAGCGGCGAGTACTCACTATTTTTGTTTTTATGTTGTTATTTAGAACCTTTTCACTGCCTCAAAGATACTTTTAGCATGTATTACCCTGTCATACTCTTAACCATTGTGTTTTTTTGTGTTAGCCTTGAGGCAGTTGACCACATTAGTCACGTAGCGTATTTAAACCGTCCTTATTTGATATAAGTACATTTAAGTATTTTCTGCAGGCATTTTTTTAGTACGTTATTCCTGTATGCATCCAAACAAAACTAGTTTAGAGCACACGGTAGTACTTTGGGTGTCAAATTCGACTAATGTTGGACGTTTCGCTGGTGTAGGAGATTTTGGCAGCACACCGGTTAATATCTTTTGGTGTAAGTATACCATAATCCAGTGAGGACAGCTACGGTTTATAGTCCAGTGCGGCTTATCTATGAACAAATGTCGTTTTCATCTTAAATTTGGCGTTTAGTCAGGTGCGCCCTATAGTCGGAAAATGAAATTTGGTAGACATGTGTTTCATGGGTAAACATAAAAGTCTCAAGAACCAATGCCCGGAAATACATAGGAAGTCCGCCATTTGGGTTTGGAGCAGGGGTCGCATTAACCGAATATTTTCCATCGTTGACCGGTTTTTTAAAACGGTGACGGAAAAAACTGAAGTCCATTCGTCATTTTGACAGGTTGCAATTCACACCCCAGACCACAGGGTGGCGAGTGAGCATATTAATTAGCTATTGTCTCTCTTGATGCATGACATCGTTGGCCTTACTCGGAAAAATGTCAAGGCAACTGAGTGTTTGCCTGGCACGGCCAGACTGTTCTCCCTGTATTTTTCAAACACTGAGAGAAAAGTCTGGGACACAGCCTCTCGAGTAGGTAAAAAATCAATCGACAAATCAGATTTGTTTATTTGCGTGGCGTGTTCTTCACGAGCAATGTCACTCTTGCGCACCGAAAGTCGTCTCTACAACAACACGGATGGCGAACGAGAGAGCCGAGAATATGCTCCAATCCGCGGTAAATTCAGTTTTAAATGAGCTAAAACACATCGATACGAGACATTCGACAGTCTGTCTCGCGCTAGCCATGTTGAATAAACTCCGTTCTCCTCGTATGTTTACTTCCGCGCGCAAGTCCCTCGTCCTGCCCTCGTCGCTTTGCTAACGGCACGTCTGCCCGTCGCTGATTGGTGCACTCCGCTGTCTGTTTGCCTCTTGTTAAGCTTGTTCGGACAGAATATTAATTAAAAATGAATGAAAACTAAATACTATTGAATATGTCATTATTATCATTTTAAAAATGTAAGTGACGGGTAAAAATGGATTATGACCGGATTTTTATGACACTGTCAGTCAAAATGACAGACAGACCTCTGGTTTGGAGCAACACTTATAGGTAGAGATGTCCCGATCGATCGGGGGTCCGATCACGTCATTTTCAAAGTGTCGGAATCGGCAAAAAAATATCGGCCATGCCTTTTTTAAATATATATATATATATATATGTTTTTTTTTTTTTTTTTAATTAAATCGTTTTCTAATTGTATTAAACGTTACAGACATAATATGTTACACTCATTCAGAGTCTTTAGTTTAGGCTTAAGGTAGGGTTATCAAATTTATCCCGATAACGGCGGTAATTAATTTTTAAAAAATGTATCACGTTAAATATTTAATGCAATTAATGCATGCGTTGCATGACCCACTCACGCATTGTCGAGCTCAATCTGTAATGGCGCGGTTTTACCCATATAGAGAGATAAAAGGCAGCATAAAAAGAGTAGAGTGAATTTTGGCAGCCTTTGGAACCTTTTTTTAATTGGCTAAAGCCTTACAATTCCTCTCCCTACGACTAGAAATATCATGGCAAGCAATGTGGGGAAGGAAGGTAGCAACTGATCTTAATTCCCAACGCTGAGAAGATATATCAATTGGTAGCACTACGCACAGTCATGGTTCAACTTCCCATCATGTATTTGGGTTGAATGGCTGCAGTATCATTTACTGAAAGCTCAACAAATACACTAGATGGCAATATTTAGTCACAATATACAAAGTCACAAGTCTTTCTACCCGTGGATCCCTCTCACAGAAAGAATGGTAATAATGTAAATGCCATCTTGAGGATTTATTGTCATCATAAGCAAATACAGTACTTATGTACTGTATGTTGAATGTATATATTCGTCCGTGTTTCATTCATTTTTTTCTTAATGCATTGCCAAAATGTATATGATCGGGAAAAATTATCGGGAATGACTGGAATTGAATCGGGAGCAAAAAAAAGCAATCGGATCGGAAAATATCGGGATCGGCAGATACTTAAACTAAAACGATCGGATTGGGAGCAAAAAAACGTGATCGGAACAACCCTACTTATAGGATCTTCAGGTAAGGAACAATACCTCCCCAATTGATTTGTAAAAATGCAGCCCCCGAAACCACTTTAACGTAAGAACATGAAATTTGGTAGACATGTCTAGCATGGGTATACCCACAAAAATGTCTCAACAACTAATACCCCAAAGGACACTGAAGTCCTAAATTTCAGTTTGAAGTGGCTACTCTCTGCTCATTATAGCTTTAATATGGTTAATATCACCCACTCTAACTAAAAAGGGGCTTTTATGCTCAAATGACATAATTTTTGTGGTCATTAAGTGAACCCAACATTGACAGGACAAAACCACAACACGATAGGCTCGAAAGTAATGACAGTCGTATAAACAACACAACAAAAGCAAAACAATAAATCCTCCTTTGTTCTATTTGTATGTTGTGCAACTTTCCATCATTATGAACCAAATGTTCTTTTTTTCGAGAAAAAAAAAATCATATTATGTTTATTATGTTACAACGTGTGACAGCAAAACAGCCCAGAACTACTTTTAATACAAAATTTAGAACTCACACAGAAACGTTTAAAAACACAAAAACATTACAAAAACACGACTAGGATTAACTTTAACAGCACCCCACGTGACAAAAACACAAAACAACACGTCTTTTAAACGTCAAATTAGGACGTCTATAATAAAATACAACTTTAAATCAACACTTACCGTCGCTTTGTCTTGAAGGCACACCGATGAAAAAGTTGTTAAGTCCATTTTTTTGCTTGTTTAGCACAGAAAATTGATCACGACGTGACTTCCACGTGCGCTCGTGCATGAGTCCACGCAGCAGTGCACGCTTGGAGGGGGCGGGGCGCACATGATGATGTCATTGTCACGTGCACAATTAGCACAAACTAGCTTCAAAACACTACGTTTTATTTTATTTATTTATTTTTTTTAAACAAACTTTCATTCATTCATTCATTTTCCATGCCGCTTTTCCTCACTTTATTAACAATAAATACATATATACAAACATAGGGCGAGACAATTCACATATAAACAACAATTTACAACAACAACAAAATAAATAAATACAAGGGTCGGGGTTAGCACCTGCACTGGATACTTTGATGATGGTAATAAATAATGCTTTAACGCCAAAAAAAAAAAAAGTTTTAAATATAGAAAATATGGGTTTAATATTTAATACAGAGCTGTAATTTTATGATATTTGATGTTATGTTTTTTTAACCGTCGTCAACGATGACTATAACGATAATATTTCGTCGACGAACAATTTTTTTCATGACGATGACGAGACGATAACGAGCTAAAAAGGCATCTTGGGAGACTAAAACATAATGACAATAATGCCAATTTTCGTCTGACGAGACGAGAATGAGACGAAAATGTGCCATAGTTTTCGTCACATGTTCACAATGTGTGACATGTTATGAGTCGTTAGCCTGCCTGGTTGTGTCACTCATGTGACGTGCTGCGACCTCCCAACTCAGCCACTAGTCTAGTGTCTTCTCCAGTCTCCCCATTGCTTGTTTTAAGACACACACGGTAAGATTTGTCTTCTTATCTCTGCAATAGAGAATATGCAATGTTGTTTTACCCAAGTAAGTTCCGTGCTAATTGCTAAATGTAACTCGTAGCGTTAGCATAGCAGTCACGTTCAAATTACCATTAGGCTATTGCTAATGGCGAGCATCCTCAGAACTCTAGGACAGCTTTTTTACATACAGTTCGTGGCGTCCAGGCGAGTATAGACCCTACCCACGTGATGTCACAACTCCGCTCTCCTGACTGGTGCCGCCCACTTGTCCGTCAACACATCGTGTTGACCTGTTACGGCTACGTACATTCCTCCTATTTACGGCATGTTTTTCTGCTCGTTAACATTAATAATCAAAATGGTGAAGGCGTGTGTGGCGGTCGGTTGCAAAAACAGAGAAGATAGACGGAGAGACTTGAAGTTCTACCGGATTCCGAGAGACACGGAGAGGAGAGAGCGAGATGGGCTGCTGCAATTCGACGAGAAAACTGGGCTCCAAACGATTACCACAGATTATGTAGTAGTCATTTTATATCTGGTAAGATGCATTTAATATATATTTAGAGGGTTTTGGGCTGACAACCACCATTAAGATCATTGCTAGGCTAATCGCCGACAACATACACGTATGTATGTAGTGAGAGTGCTACCGCTAATCCATATAAACATTAAAAGCCCTAGCTCCATTGACAAATGACATGAAATACATTAGACTTGACAGTGGATGTTAGCAAGAACAAAAGATTTTGAATTGAAAATTTTGTAACTCACCTTCCGAGCACAAGATTCCTGCCGAATTTTCGTGTACGAGGACCTGTTTCACCCAACCAGCAACGTAGCATTTATAAGCCTCCAAGCTCTTAAAGTTTTTCAAACTTTCGTGAGAATAGGCTGATTTTGTGTGGACAAGATAGTTGTAAATATCAGGGTCAGGCAGAGACGGCGAAGGCAGACGGTCAAAAATCATCGATTTAGGCGTCAAATATGGATTTGGCGACTGTATAGAACGAAGCTTTTCCACATAACGCTTTTTATGCAACACATCCAGTGAGTTTACGGCATCAGAAAGCACCGGGTCTTCCATGAAATGCATTTTAAATTCCTCGATCAATTGAAACCAATGCTAATACAGAGACAAAATGACGGACAAGTGGGCGGAACCATACAGCGAGCACGTGATTTTGTGACGTCGGTGGGTAGGGTATATAGCTAATTGAAAATAATGTAGCCTACTGTTTTCCGGCTGAGTGTGTACTATCACGTGATAAGATTTGTAGATGCTACATAATGTGCTCGTCTGTCAATGTTCACTGGAAACCTTATGTTACTTATTTTTGGAGTGAAACTTTTGAATTTTACAGACGAAAATATTGAGTTAACATCGACTAAAACTAAACGAAATTAGTCTGAGTTTTGGTAAAAAAAAAAACTAGAAGACACATTTTGAAATGACTAAAATATGACTAAAACTAATAAATATTATCGTCCAAAAGACGAAAACTAAGACGAAAATTAAAATGGCTGCCAAAAACAGCACTGTTTTTAACTGCTTTGCTATCTACTTTTGTGTGCTTTTTTCATTGGATGCTTGTCGGTTGCCAACAACCCCAGTGCCAAATCTGCCCGGCAACAAATGATTAATTGATGAACTGTGGCTGATTTTCAGTTTCAATGATGATTTAAAAATAACACAAATGTGTTTAATTGGCCAAAAATGCTCTTGGTTAGGTCTGCCTAGCAACAAGTGATTATACACATACCAGGAAAAATAAGCTTATATAAAACATTACAAATTGACTGCCATTGACAGCATTAGATGTTCATATTGTTTGAACTCTGGCAGTGAATTACAGTACCATGTTCCAATGCCATTGACAGCAATAGATGTCCAATCTACTCAAAGTGGGAGGGGCTGAATCATTGCCAGCCCCCACCAGTTCAAATAAACTGGACTTCTATCACCAGCAATGGTAGACAGTAAAGTAAGTAAAGTCATAAAAAACAGGCAGGAATCAGAAGAAACGTTTTTATATTTCAAAAAAGGGATCTATGAACAGAATGAAAAAACAAACATTGGGTCTGAACATCCAGACAATTGAGCTCCAAAAATACATTTTCTTAGGAAATAATAATTATATACAAAAACATAAAAATGTATATTTTAATTTGGGCCCCAACTGTGAAACTGCGGGACCCCGATTTTTCTTCCATTTTCTTAATAAAAATAAACTTTAAATATTTTAACCCACCCATAATAACTTGAATTGAGGCAGTTTTAACATTGAAATCCAACATGATTCCAAACATTTTTCCCCTCATGCAAACTGTACAAAAAAAACAACAACCGAAGAAACATGGCGAGTTTTAAGCGCGCTGCTCATGCAGCGTTGAGAGTTTGTGCTTGAGGAGCTGCGCCCGCCGCCTGAGCTGCTCCTTGAGCGACAGCAGACGGCGCTCGTCGGCCTGCATTTCCCGGATGCACTCGGCCGCCTTCTTCAGGATGACCACTTTGGCTGCCTTCTCGTTGTTGGCCACCTCGGGGATCTCGTCACGCAGCGCGAAAAAGCTGAGCTTGAGCTCGTTCCGCCGCTGGCGTTCCAGCACGTTGTGAGTCCGACGCTTGTCGTGGTCCTCAGAGTCTGACGGGTTGGAGCGCGGGCTGGCGCACTTGCGGTTGCTGCTGATCTGCTTCAGCACGCGGCTCTGGCTCACGCCTCCTGCAGCTGGATAACAGAGGAGGACAAATGGTGTGAACTTCAATGTGTAGAAGGTAATAAAGAGAGTGAAAGTAAGATGGGCAATGAGAAAGGAGGAATAAAAGGATGCAAATAGAAGGTTAGAAATGGAGTAAAATTGGAAGAATGATGGAAATGAAAAATAGAAAAGAATGGGAATAAATGGACAAAAATTGAGAGATTGCTTTCTACCTTTTCATTTCCAATCTTAGGAAATTGCCGAAATTCAGGACAGGTTTAATAGAAAATGGATGGGTAGGAATGGGAGTAAATGGACTGCAAAGGTAAGCAATTGCAACAAATGGGTGGAAATTGAAAGGTAGACATGGAAAGGAAGAAAATGATGTACATTGGTGGATGGACAAATGAAAAGGTAAAGATGGAAAGGTAGAAATGGTAGAAAATGGGCGAATATTGTTAGATTGACTGAAATGGAAAGGTAGAGATAAAAGGGCACACATTGAAAAAGATGCATAGAAATTAGTGGATGGGTGAAACCAAAAGTTAGATGGAAACTGATGGAAATGAAGAGGTAGAGGTGAAAGGGTAGAACTGGTAGAAAGTATTGGAATTAGTGGATGGACAGAAATGGAAAAGTAGAAACAAAGTGGTAGAAAAAAGATTGAAATTGGTGGATGGACAGAAATAGAAGTCAATCAACAAATGAGTGGAAAATGGATAGAGTACTCAGATAGTGAACTTTGGAAACTTTCCATGTTAAGTACGTAAGGCTCTTATATTTAACTGTAAACATTTTGTTTAAGCAGCTTATCACTGTAAAACATAGCTTTCATAAACCAACTCAAAACATGAAAATATTTCCTTCACTCATGATTATGTTGAAATTTGACGACATTAGCATTCCTATTCACTCATTGGCTACCACTGACAGTTCAAATGGGTTGGCAGTCTATCGCCTTCGCGGTTAACCTTCTCGCCATGAAAGGTTTCCAACTCGGGCACTTTTGAGGCATACCTCCGTTGTCCATCTTGAGGCGCTTGAGAAGCGGCTGTCGCTCATGCCGAGCGGGCGGGTGGGCAGCGGCGTAGTTGTGCTGGTGGGTGGTGACGTGACAACGTTTGAGCACCAGGGGGCCGGCGGGATGGCGAGTGTCCGTCGAGACGCACGAGTCGGGGCGTTTAGCCGACTGTCGCTTCTCCACTGTCACTACATCGATCTCCTCTTCGTCCTCCGCCTCTTCCTCATCCTCATCTTCATCACCCACAGCTTCCTCATCGTCGTCGTCTTCCTCTGCAACCGTGATAAAAAGATGAAAACATTACACTTTGAAGTCAAAAGAGTCTTTGAACAAGGCAATAAACTGCCGCAACGACACTCCAGGATGTCAATAAATACTAATTTAAAACACAATGGGACAATGCTTTTTTTTTTTAATCCCAAAACTATTCTAGAAAAAAAAAAAAAAATGTGTACTTCTAGGAATATATTTACCCCAAAATACACTAATAAAACATTAACATGAATTCAGATAAATACTTTGAAAAAATTATGAAATAAGTTTCTAAGAACTTTTGGAGTATTGAGTTTCGCTAGTACCCACTGACAAGGTGCTACTACTACTTGAGAGGAACCAAAAACAAGTATCAGTTAAATTCCATTTGGCTACCTCAGTGTTAAAGGGTTCATATGTGAAACATTCCCAATGTACATTCAGGAATACACCTGCTGTGCAGTGCTATTACATTGTGCATACATCCAAGAATATTTGGGGCGGGGTCTGTAGCACCAGCTATCCAATGACATATCATTAATAGCTCCTGGAAGAACAAGTACGTACTAAGAACGACATTAAAATAAAATTCTTGAAACTTGAGATGCAAATGTGCCCTGCAATGTCGCCCCAACTCGGTATTTCACCATGTTGCAATCTTGTGGAAATGTATCAAGCATGTACATTCATGTTGGCATTCACTTTATTGTGGCAGAATTGCATGGGAACAGATGACCAGTTAGATCAAATTAACCCCTTCAGATCTGCATGTTTTTCTGCTGGCTGGGCAAAAAAAATTAAAATGAAAAATATGCACTGATTTTTACTCCACTCAAACATCAGAACAAAGTACAATTTTTTGGGTCGGGGATATTTCATGCTTTTATTGGTTATTTTTAATGTTTTATTAATGAGAAATGAGTACTTCACGCTATCTTTTTTTGAAGTTGCGTTTGATCAGCCATTTTCAAAGAGCCAAAAATAGCAAAGCGTGCCAAACCTCATGATTTGATTTTGATAGGTAAAGATCTAATCATCTCTGAGAAGTGGCAATAGCAACTAAATTCAGTGTATTTATTGATTTAGAGACACAAACGCATCATGTCTTTCAGCACTATGCTTAGGTCTGAAGGGGTTAAGTCAAAAAACCTCAGGCCACCCAACAGAAATTGGCCCACGCCCCTCAGGCTGGAAACCCATTCATAAAAAATCGTCATGGTTTGCCTACCTGAGTCACTGCAACTGCTGCTCCCACTGTTGGGCGGCGTGTCCAGTCTCAAGTCTTGACAGGGGGGCTCGCCCTGCTTGGGGGTCTCAGCCACCGGGTAGGGGAAGACAACCGAGGGGTCGATGCACTCGGACGCCGACGTGTTGAGGTCCTGCAGGTAGCTGCTGTTCAGCCTCCAGGCGGTCCCACCGGGAGGCTCCGCCGAGCCGGCGTCAGAAGTGACTAAAGCCGGGGAAGCGTGCGCCGAGGGGGCGGCGGTCGCGGGGCTGGCCGCGCCGGCAGAGGAGGCGGTGGACTCCCTCCGGGCAGCGTGCAGCGAGGCGAGCTGCTCGGACACCACCTTCTTGAGCTTAGCCGCGGCCGAAAAGCCGCTCCACATGCAGTCCTGAATGATGATTGACTTGAGGAAGTTCTGAGAGTAGTCGGCGTCGCAGATGATGCTCTGGTTGACTGCGTCGTCGCCGAGGAACTCGCTCACCATCTCCAACTGGTCGGCGGTGGATGGGTAGGGCAAGCCCGAGAGTGACGGCCGCCGGCTGGGCGACAGCGGCGGCGTGGGAAGAAGCTCGAACTTCTTCCAAATGTCCTCGCTGGGCGCCGGGGGCTGCGGCTGCTGCGGATAGAAATCCTCCTCCGAGTGGTCGTAGTAAAAGTACGGCTGGAGGGAGTCGTAATCGTAGTCGTAGTTCCTGCTCACTAGAGCGGAGCTGAGCGGCATGGTGGCGGGGTGATGGACTCTCCTTACTGGGGGAAACTACGCGGTGGACAACATGGACGTTAATTCAACTAGAAATCACAATAAAACAAAAACAAAAAAAACGCGCAGGCTAGCAGCAGGTGTCTTGCTTAAACTTTCAATCTTACCTAATCTCTAAAATAGTCCGAAAAAATGGTGAAAATTAATCCTGTGGACCCCTCCGTGGACATTAAATCCGTGTGGCCGGATAAGGACGCATGTGTAGCGGCAGCGTAACAGCGAACCAGCCTGCCGTACGCAGCCGCGGATGGTTCCACGAGCATCAGACTTTGAGAATCGCAGCTGAGTCCGCAGGGCGGATGATTATAAACGGCCGCTTCACTACCGCCTTCACGCACCGCCTCCTCCGCGGAGGATTATAAATGCCGCTTCACTACCGCCTTCCCGCACCCCCTCCTCCGCCTGGCCAGCTCACCTTTTCCCTCCGCAAAAAAAAACCTTACCTTGAAATCAACAATTTGATATTAAACACACCCAAACACACGTTCTACTCAATTTAAAACGTAAAAGTCCAATTTTTGTAACATATTTCGGGGTACTACGTAACGTAGTAATGCGTCAAGTACTAACAGGAAGAAGTAGGCGTGGTCATAGTAGAGTAGTGGCTCCATTGACTGAAGGCATGCAAGTAATATTAATGTACTTTGAACTGAAAAGTGATAGAATTTGACTCATTTTACAGCCACACTCGAAAATAATAACAAAATATCATTTTATTAAACAACACAACATCGTTTTGACACGAGCATAAAACACACGGCGTTCTTTTAAACAACAATTACAGACTAACAGGTGCACAACGCACATAAAATGAACAAAATGCGCAATATGCACAAATGAAAGCATTACCTTGTAAAACACGTCGATATCTTGCTCCACGACGGCTGATTGACACTAATTTACCACAGGGAGGAAACAATTAAAGCAAATCGGGCATGCAAAGTGTCGCAGTTTTAGGAGGCGGGCAAGTTGATTGTTATCCCTCAAATCCGCAACATGAAGAAGATTGGGCATGCTTGGAGCGTCCCCTGAAGGCACCCGGGTGGTACTGCAAGGATGTGAGGAATATTACCTACAGTATTTCCTGACTGTACACTTACTTCTACAGAATTATTATTTTGAGTGTGGCAAAAGAAGTTTTAATTTGATTTTTTCATACCTTTTTTTTTTTTTTTTTTTAACAATCAAATTTATGAAATACTGCTTAATCAGTTGAAGTCAAGCAGCAAAAACAATTACAAAATACGTAGCAAGACAAATTGAAATCACCAAGTACACCATACATTGCTGGCCAATAATATTGGCACCCCTGCAATTCTGTCAGATAATGCTCAATTTCTCCCAGAAAATATTTGGAATTACAAATGATTTGGTAGTAATATCTTCTTTTATTTTGCTTGCAATGAAAAAACACAAAAGAGATTGAAAAACTAAATTAAATCATGATCATTTTACACAAAATTTTTAAAATGGGCCGGACAAAAGTACTGGCACCCACAGCCTAATACCTTGTAGCACGACCTTTAGACGAAATAACTGGGAACAACCGCTTCCGGTATCCATCAATGAGTTTCTTACAATGCTCTGCTGGAATTTTAAACAATTTTTCTTTGGCCAACTGCTCCAGGTTTCCGAGATTTGAAGGGTACCTTCTCCAAACTGCGATTTTCAGATCTCTCCACAGGTGTTCTATGGTATTCAGGACTGGACTCATTGCTGGCCACTTTAGAAGTCTCCAGTGCTTTTTCACAAACCATTTTCTAGTGCTTTTTTAAGTGTATTCTGAGGGAGACCCAGCTTTCTCACACTGGGCCCTACATTATGCTGCAAATTTCTAGGTAGTCTTCAGACTCATAATGCCATGCACACGGTTGAGCAGTCCAGTGCCAGAGGCAGCAAAGCAACCCAAAACATCAGGGAACCTCCGCCATATTTGACTGTGAGAACCGAGTTCTTTTCTTTGAAGGTCTCGTTTTTTTCCTGTACACTATGTTGATGCCATTTCCCAAAAAGCTCTACTATTGTCTCATCTGACCAGAGAACATTTTTCCAAAACGTTTTTGGCTTTCTCAGAAAGGTTTTGGCAAACTCCAGCCTGGCTTTTTTATGTCTCTGAGTCTGAAGTGGTGTCTTCCTGGGTATTGTACCATAGAGTCCCTTTTCATTCAGATGCCGACGGATAGTACGGGTTCACACTGTTGTACCCTCGGACTACAGTACAGCTTGAACTTGTCTGGATGTTAGTCGAGGTTCTTTATCCACCATCCGCACAATCTTTCGTTGAAATCTCTCGTCAATTTTTCTTTTCCGTCCACATCCAGGGAGGTTAGCTAAAAATTCCAAGGGCTTTACACTTATTGATGACGTTGCGCACGGTAGACTCAGGTCTTTGGAGATGGTCTTGTAGCCTTGAGATTTGCTTCTCAAGTCAAGTTCTTTGGTCTTCTTTCTTTTCTCCATGCTCAATGTGGTACACACAAGGACACAGGACAGAGGTTGAGTCAACATGAATCCATTTTAACTGGCTACAAGTGAGATTTTATTATTGCCACTACCTTTATATGTGCCACAGGTAAGTAACAGGTGCTGTAGCTGAAGCATCACATGATTTTTCCAAGGGTGCCAATACTTTTGACCGGCCCATTTTGGGAGTTTTGTGTAAAATGATAATGATTTAATTTATTTTTCCATTCTCTTTTGTGTTTTTTCATTGCAAGCGAAGTAAATGAAGATATTACTACCAAAGTATTTGTAATTGCAATCATTTTCTGGGAGAAATTGAGCATTTTCTGACAGAATTGCAGGGGTGCCAATACTTTTGGCCAGCACAGTATGATAATTTAGTCATATGTAGGATTTGTTGCCATTGAAATTCAATAAAACCTAGTCATTTCCTTACATTTGGGTGATATGGGTTCATATTTTTCACAATCATATCCTATTGTTTTAAGATATTTTGTAAACGTATTTTGGATAACTATAATTAAAATAATACTTTACAGTTGTATCAATTGTATCAGTTGTAAGGAGTTAATCGGAAAATAATGTGTAGTTTTTAATACACATTTGGTGATTTTAAGAATAATTTATGCCCTAAATCAACATTTTTAGACTTAAAATAGTGCCAAAGGTGTTTTTTTTATATTAGCAGTTTAAAATCTTATAATTTTTTTCTAAATGTGTTGACATTTTTAAGCATTTGTTTTCGTATTTCTTTAGTTTTTTGGACACAAGGACACCTATTTTTAATAAATTAATTTTAAAAAGTATTAATAGTCATGTTATTTCTTTTATTTAAAAAAATATAAGTAATACAGTATTAACAAGCTTCTTTGTGTACTTTTTTTTAAACCAGAAATGCAATGGCACATTTTAAAGTTGTTTCTTAATTTAGTACATTAACCTAAATTAATTGACTTTTTCCCACTAGAACGATGACTTTAAAAAAATTAAACATCACTCGATGTATACAGTACAGTATTATTCAAACGTCAAATGTCCTCTGCCAGTGTCAAACCAAATAAAACTCAGTGTTACCAGGCAGATTACACACTCCACTCAAGTTTATTGGCTGAAGCAGTGATTCTCAAAATGTGGTATACGAGTACCCCCACAAAACTAATAATGTACAAGAAGACGCCGATAATGAAGGAGCTGCCACTCTGCAAGGACATGACTCAGCACGACATCTTGGAAAAAGCGGATAGATAATCAATAGATGTTTCGCTGACTTGCACAGCGCGACCAATCATCGATGAGCGGGAGACTGGTCCCAGGCTAATTGTGTCATTAAATATTGACGCCACGTTTACAGTTGAAGAATAAGCTTACATTGATCAACCAAGGGTGGTTTTCTATGGCTGTGCTGTTTTTCTAAATAACCTCACCCTCTAAAATTCGGTTTTATTTCTACCGGTGTTCAGAACACCGGTAAGGTGTTTTTAGGAAAATCTACTCAACAGTTTTGTTCTTTTTCTATTTTGTCGGTTAACACAGTTGAAACTTATACATTTCCAACTAAACAGATGCCACGTCCGCTTTAGTGACAACTTGTTTTGTGGTATAGATAGTCACCAATTCTTTGAGGGATGAGAACAGGATATTCGAGGTGAGGCAGTTAATGTACGCACCTGGGATGGCGTCTAATAGAGGCCACGAGGGGTTGAGTGTTGTTTTTTGGGAGGAGATGGCATTTCCACTTCTTGCTGCAACACAACCAAGTGGAGGGTTAAACAAGTACAGTGGGGCAAATACGTATTTAGTCAACCAGTAATTGTGCAAGTTTTCACACTTGAAAATATTAGAGAGACCTGTAATTGTCAACATGGGTAAACCTCAACCATGAGAGACAGAATGCGGAAAACCCCCCCAGAAAATCACATTGTTTGATTTTTACAGAATTTATTTGCAAATCATGGTGGAAAATAAGTATTTGGTCAATACCAAAAATTCATCTTAATACTTTGTTATGTACCCTTTGTTGGCAATAACGGAGGCCTAACGTTTTCTGTAACTCTTCACAAGCTTTTCACACACTGTTGCTGGTATTTTGGCCCATTCCTCTATGCAGAGCTCCTCTAGAGCAGTGATGTTTTGGGGCTGTCATTGGGCAACACGGACGTTCAACTCCGTCCATAGATTTTCTATGGGGTTGAGATCTGGAGACTGGCTAGGCCACTCCAGGACCTTGAAATGCTTCTTATGAAGCCACTCCTTTGTTGCCCTGGCTGTGTGTTTGGGATCATTGTCATGCTGAAAGATCCAACCACATCTCATCTTCAATGCCCTTGCTGATGGAAGGAGATTTTCACTCAAAATCTCTCGATACATGGCCCCATTCATTCTTTCCTTTACACAAATCAGTCGTCCTTGTCCCTTTGCAGAAAAACAGCCCCAAAGCGTGATGTTTCCACCCCCATGCTTCACAGTGGGTATGGTGTTCTTCGGATGCAATTCAGTATTCTTTCTCCTCCAAACATGAGAACCTGTGTTTCTACCAAAAATTTCTATTTTGGTTTCATCTGACCATAACACATTCTCCCAGTCCTCTTCTGGATCATCCAAATGCTCTCTAGCGAACCGCAGACGGGCCTGGACGTGTACTGGCTTCAGAAAGGGGACACGTCTGGCAGTGCAGGATTTAAGTCCCTGGCGGCGCATTGTGTTACTGATAGTAACCTTTGTTACTGTGGTCCCAGCTCTCTGTAGGTCATTCACTAGGTCCCCACGTGTGGTTCTGGGATTTTTGCTCACCGTTCTTGTTATCATTTTGACGCCACGGGGAGAGATCTTGCATGGAGCCCCAGATCGAGGGAGATTATCAGTGGTCTTGTATGTCTTCCATTTTCTAATAATTGCTCCCACAGTTGATTTCTTTACAACAAGCGTTTTACCTATTGCAGATTCAGTCTTCCCAGCCTGGTGCAGGTCTCCAATTTTGTCTCTGATCTCCTTCGACAGCTCTTTGGTCTTTGCCATTAATTAAAACAGGTGCCATTAATACAGGTAACGAGTGGAGCCTCGTTAGACCTTGTTAGAAGAAGTTAGACCTCTTTGACAGCCAGAAATCTTGCATGTTTGTAGGTGACCAAATATTTATTTTCCACTCTAATTTGGAAATAAATTCTTTAAAAATCAAACAATGTGCTTTTCTGTTTTTTTTTCCACATTCTGTCTCTCATGGTTGAGGTTTACCCATGTTGACAATTACAGGCCTCTCTAATCTTTCCAGGTAGAACTTGCACAATTGGTGGTTGACTAAATACTTATTTGCCCCATTGTACCTACCTCATGTTGCCACAAGATGTCAGCTTTTATCAAACAAAAATACTCCACTGACCTTGATTTTCCAGTCTTGTTTTGGTACAAGCGGTATTCATAGACTTGTTACTCATCTTCAAACCTGAAATGTATCTTTATGGACACAAAATTCAGAAATGTGAATAATTATAGTTAAATAGTGCAGTTTTTCAAGAAAATGGTAATTTTACAAAATTAAGTTGCATGTATTTTGGGGTGTGCGTGTCAGTGTTGATTGCTATAAGACTGCATGAGAAGCTCAGCTTCCCCCAAAATGTAAAAAAAAAAAAAAAAAAAAAGTGATCAAACGTATACTGTTGTGTGTATATGTCAACGCGCTTAACTTTTGTTCAGAATTCAATTCTTAGTGCATTGTTCCACTACAACGAAACGATTCATTGGCTAAAGGCTGGGTATATCCCGCCCATCGGATGCTGTGCGTCTCTGGTGGTCTATGGGTAGTGGGCAAAGCTCGGCTGGCCCGGATGCTATGTTTCTCTGTATGATGATTGGATGATATGTCTGAGGCTGAATCCCCTTTTTGATTGAAAGTGAAATGAGCGAATCAGTGATCTTATCGTAATAATGGGGAAGTTCAGAATTTTTGACATTAGGCTTAACGTTCAAGTTAGTGGGGGTTTCATTAGTTGGTGAATTTGATTTCAAAAAAATATCTGCAGTTTGTCAGTTATTTGTTAGTTTCAGGGTTCTGGAGTGGCTAAGCTAGCACAAGTTGGTGGTGCCTGTTCAGCATGCCAATTAAAAAAAAAAAACGATATTAACAGATCTAACATAGTCAAATAAATTCAAAATGCAGCTCATTGTTCGAAATACCCATGCGGCCAAAACAATGTCACACCAAACTGCCGTAATATCTTTCATTCTGCAGGACTATTTTTTAGATGCGTAATGCGACCACAATAGAGAGGAATTCTTCAGCCACTTGGTCAGTCTGCTGGGGAGTCCCTTTTGTCCCCACAAAAAAATAAATAAATAAAAATCAGCTGTTAAAAAAAAAAAAAACGATGTGATATCATTCTGCCCTGCCTGTTCCCTGCAGAGCTGCTGGATTACAAATGTTGCTGTTCATACTACAATTATTGACATGCAATGGTAAATTTGAATAACTTTATCCTGAAAACATAGCCAACGCTATTTATTGCATGGGTCATCAGTGATTCTCATATGTCTAGCTTAGCCACTCCAGAGTCCTGAAACTAACAAATAACTAACCATCTGCATGAAATTTGTTGAAATCAACTCCACCGACTAATTAAACCTCCACTATCTTGAAGAAAAAGCCTTATGTAAAAAATAGGGCTGTCAAACGATTAAAATTTTTAATCAAGTTAATCACAGCTTAAAAATGAATCGTAATTAATCGCAATTCAAACCATCTATGAAATATGCCATATTTTTCTGTAAATAATTGTTGGAATGGAAAGATAAGACACAAGACGGATATATACATTCAACATACTGCACATAAGTACTGTAGTTGTTGATTAAAACAATAAATCAACAAGATGGCATTAACATTACTAACATTCTGTTAAAGCGATTCCTGGATAGAAAGACTTGTAGTTCTTAAACGATAAATGTTAGTACAAGTTATAGAAATTTTATATTAAAACCCCTGTTAATGTTTTCATTTTAATAAAGTTTGTAAAATTTTCAATCAAAAAATAAACTAGTAGCTCGCCATTGTTGACGTCAATAATAATTATGGTGCTGAAGCCTGAAACCCATAAAATCAGTCGCACCCAAGCGCCAGCAGAGGGCGGAAAAATACCCAAAAACACATGTAACAAGTGCAAATGATACGTTGCTGTCATTTTAATCTTTTTGAGCAGGGCATGTCCGTTGAATGCGTCAAATATTTTAACGTGATTAATTTAAAAAATTAATTAACGCCCGTTAACGCGATCATTTTGACAGCCCTAGTAAAAAATTGGGAACTTCCCCTTTAACATCGACGGGAGGCATTTTTCAATTTTCATTCCATTGTTCTGAGTTGTAAAAAACAACAAGCGAAAAATTTGAATTTATTGAATTTTGTTTTTTTTGTTGTAGCTGCTTGTGTTTGGATACTTGACTTCTGGCACTCCAGTTTCTTTCCCTACAGAGCAGAGGGTACCGCTGAGCCCCTCCACTGTTACAAAGCACTCACAGGTGGACAGTTTGAGCTTCCCCATATTGAAAGACCAGCATCCGCCACTGGTGCGTGTGTGCATAAGTGGAGTTTGACTTTTGGGGCAGGGGGAGAACAACATGTTGATGACCCCGAAACGCAGAGTCAGCAATAAAATTACATTTCGAGAATTTTTATAATAATAAGTTGAAAATTGTCGTTTTTTTGTTTCCCATCATTTTTGAGGGGAATTGGGGAATTCTAAATCAGGCTGCTTAGGACAGCTATAATTTTCACCAAGTTCGTCATCCGTCGAATATGGTACGTCCGCTGGTGGTGGCTCTGTTGTACTATCAGCGTCCTTAGTGGGGCAAATTGAAACTCCGCTCACCATTTTGGTGGTGTTCTTTGGCGTTTCATGGTCCACATTTTCATCCTTGGTTCTTGCTCAGTAGTTGTTGTTGCTTTTGAAAGCTTAGGTTTGAAAAAATTACGTATATCCATCTTGCCTCTTCGGTCCTCAAGTGGTTTTGGCTAACCAAAGCAAATGACCGTCTAAGGTGCTAGTCATATGATCTGTTCGAAAAATAATTTTGACCCATTATAAAACTATATTTTTTTGTTCCTTTCATTCATTTTTTGTTTGCTATATTGCTTTACAACTTTTATAGACAATATTTTACCGGAAAACGCTTAATTTTAAAATCATAAATACATAGGAAAGTCCATTACATGCAATGACATTTTTTGGCCACCTGGTGGGGCATGCCTGTGTGCCTTATTTTTCACAAAGAGTGAAAAATTAAATTTTGGAAACAATATGTTTTTTAAAGAAGGAAATTGGTACTTTATTGTAAAAAAAAAAAAAAAATTTAATCAATTTTTAAACAAATATATTCATAGTTTTGAAACAAACAAAATCTGGATGGATTTTTTTCCTGATGGTAAAAATGCTAAAACAGTATTTTCCCAGCAAAAAAAAAATAAATTTTAGGTAGAAAAAAAATCAACAAATCTTGTTTTCTTGTAAGGGAAAAAAGCGGAGGGAAACAAAACATTTCTAAATATAATCCTAATTTTAAGGAGTAACGATCTTATTTTAAAGACAACTCATTTTTGGGATAATGTTTTATATTACGTGCTTTTTTCTCCCCCCCAAAAACTAACATTTTAAAATAAGACAAAAAATTCATAACATTTAGATGTGCAAAAATTTGTCGATTAATCGACAACTAATTGATTAGCAAATTAATCAACATCTATTTTGATAACCAATTCATTGTTTATGGCCTTCTTCATCTTAAACTTGTCTAAATTTTTAAAAATTATTACATACATATAACTTCTCATTTGTTTATTTTATCAGATTTCTTCATTATATTAAGTCAAAGAAGGAAATAAACAAAAATCTGCTTTTACTTTGGAAAACAGCAATTCACATTTTTGCAAATTTTCGGACATCTTAGTGTCTAAACTAGCTTCTTAATAAGGCTGCAGCAACTAATCAATTAAAATCGATTAATAAATAGTTGCCAACAAATTCGATAACCAATACAGTTGTAGACTACAGTTAAGTCAGGAAGCTGTAATAAAATACTATTTTAGTAGGAAATAGTCATCCATTTTGTCTTCATTATTACTTACAACATGCCTAAAACAACTTCAAGTTAAATTGTGAAGGTAAATGAAAAAAGTGATTTATCTAATTAATCGTTTCATTAATCTTTCGATTAACCGATTATGAAAATATTTGTTCATTGCAGCCCTAATTACAATAGTTAAAATAAATTTTTCGAAGTTTGACCATAAATTTACACTACAACGAAGACGTATAATTTGTTACAAAACGCAGTTACCACAGCCGTTATATTGCCGTCTGTAATTTTAACCTCCCTGACAGTAACAAACAAAAACAGCATTATTATAGTTATAAACTGTCAAATAAACTATAAACTGTCAAATAAAGTCTGCAAGTTCACCTTTATTTGCTCATCAAACTGGTTTCAATTCCAACCATCAGTGATTTATCGAATGACTTCCAACACACCCTCATCTGACATGTTTACTTCAAGTCTTTCCATTCTCATGTATAAGCGCCATCTACACATCTGACTTTACTTTTCGTAGGGGAAGCGAATGCTCGTAAAAGTCAAACGACTGCGGCCGGCGGTGCCCGCAGGCAGCCGTCTCAGGCAAAAACAACTTTTTTTCACGCCAAAAGGCCTTGAAGGACTTTCGTAAACACATACCGCACACACGTGCAGTTTAAAAACAAAATCCAACACTGCACATGGGAAGGCTTACTAACATACATTCATCATAATATGTCATGTCAGATTCTTGTACGCTTAAGCATATAATATGCTGGGGTGTTTTCCTCGCTAGGGTAGAAGTCAAGGTTGTTGGTTACATAATGGCGACTGTTTGGCAACGAAAATGCTCTCTTTTTGGGTTAGTAAGCACTTATTTTGGTCACTTTGCAATTTTGCGTGCAGTCTTGATCAACAGAACCATTGTTCTCCGACAACCTTAACATAACTTTTATAGCTTTTGTATGTGTTGGCGTGGGAAACACGGATATGTGCGGCAGGGTAACCCACGGCGATATCATGATTCAGCAGATTTTGAGATAGTATACATATCGTGACACGTATTTGGAAGATTTTGTGGGTCATATACTCCAATGCGATTATAAAGCGATCAAGAAACTAATTCAAATATCAAATGTATCGCGATACTGTATCGGTTGACTATACACACACTTCCAGATCCATCCACAAGGGGTCCACATTTGCTCACTTTAAAATGAGTCTGGTGTACAGCAGCGGTGCAAAAAAAAAAAAAAAAAAATTGTGTGCAATTGTGTGCTAATAGTATAATAGTAGGGCTGGGAGATATGACGATATACATGGCAGAATTTTTATTTTTTAAATTTCAGTAATATATTGTAAAAAATATACACTGACACAAATCATGTCACCCACATATTGGCCACCTCACTGGCTAGTATGGATTGTAGTAGTAATAGTAGTCGTCAGAAGATGGGTAGTACGGCGTTACATTTACTCATTTATATTTACTTGAGTAACTTTTTGAGAAAAATGGACTTCTGAGAGTAGTTTTATCACAGAATATTTTTTAGTTTTATCTGAGTAGATTTGTGAAACACTACTCTTACTCCACTACTTTGGGCTACACTAGAGTCATTACATTTTTCGTCTTTATTCTAAATTTTGACTTTATTATTGCCAGAGATGCCGACAGTGGCCGTCCCAGTTTCACCAATAAGATGTCTAAACAATAACCACATAACTCCATTATACCAATCAGGGTTAACGTTTTTTCTCCACTAGAGGGTACTCATGCTCTTTGGACAGGTGATGTTTTATATTGTTGTTCTGGTCTGATTTAGATGATTTTTGTGTCATCATTTTGGTCTAATATGGTCATGCAATAGGTTATAATGCAGTATAATAATAACAGTTCATATCGATGAAGTTTTGCTGAGAAAAAAAAAATACCATGATTTAAAAAAAAAAAATCTAACATCCTGAGCAGTTACTCACAATTTTACTCATTACTTGAGTATTCCTTCCAACGAATACTTTTTTTTTTTTTTTTTTAACTTGTACTTGAGTAAAGTTTTGGATGACTTTTTACTTTTACTTGAGCAGTACTATTTAGAAGTAACACTATTCTTACTTGAGTACATTTTTTGGCTACTCTACCCACCTCTGGTAGTAGGTTAGATCTGCATGTAATCCCAAATGCCCAATGGCTGTAATCTAATCTGATAATTATAATCAATGTATTGTTGCACTGATAACAATAGGTTGACAGCGAGTGATCGCTGCCAGCCGTCCGAGTCAAAATGGATTGGTCATTTTTTGCAGTCAGATGCAGTGAAACATGATCACTCAATGCCAACCATGCCAGTTGAATTGCAAACCAAGGGTGTGATAAACTACCACACAATGCAAACAGATGGTGCATCAATTAAATGCACAGTTAAGTCATTGGTTGCCACTGACAGCAATAGACGTCCAACAAGGGCGTAGGTTTGCATAGGGACGGTAGGGACATAACATTACCAACTTTTCAGGATGCTCAAATTGTCCAAACCAACTTTTAAGAAACCTTATATGCATGATATAATGACTTCAGTTATATAGGTCAATTAGATTGTCTACCTATTTGTTGCAAGGAAAGAATTGACCCTACCATTATTAAGTGAACTATTTTCATTACGTTCAAACTCTAATTTACTCCTTTTCACTTGCTGAATATGCTGGTCCATTTCCCCCCCCGAAATGCACGTTTCATTGGCTGATGGCTTCACCCGCCCTCGACACACGCACGCACGCGCGCCCACAGTCACACAGTCCCAACAGAAATGCGTGTCAAAAAAACATGCCGCCTCCTCCACCCCCTTCGAAGAGGAGGGATATTAGAAGTTTTTTTTCGGCCAGCAGCAGCAACTGCAAGTAATTTAAAAAGACGGCAATGTTGTGGAGGTGGGGGACACACCACAAATTTTGCTACTGAAAGTCCGACCTGCATCAGCGTTAGCATAACATTAAACTGTGTGAATTTGCTAACCTGCAAAACTCATGTAGGAAGCTCTTTAGAGAGAAGTGTCCTTCTGTTTGTGTTTCCTAGTTAGTGAACTCTGCTGGAAACTATATAGAACTAGAAAAACATGAGCAAGAAGCTGCTTAGAGAGAGAGAGAGAGGTGCTGCATAACCTCATATGCTGCTCACATAACACAAACACGACGTAATCATAATTAATCATTACATTTAAAAAAAAAAAAAAAAAAAGTTTTTTGGGGGGGGCATGAGCTACCCACACTAGTGTTGCGATCGACTGGTCGATCGTGATCGACGGATTGAGCACCCCTGATTTAGCATATCAATTATTTAGGTTCATATTCATGAGAAATGTAGACCTGACCCCCGCTCACCTAATCTGTTCGGTCTTATTAATGTCCAATCCTGAGCAATAAGTGTACATGCAGGTTATGCTGTTATCTTGTCCCTGCCAATGTTGAGACCAAACCTACGCCATTAATGTCCAATCCATTTTGCCTGGGAGGACTGAAAGCGACCGTTCAATCCAGTCTGTGATAAATTACCACACAACAAAAACAGATGGTGCATCAATAACACAGTTCAATCATTAGCTAACGGCAGTTGACGTCCAATAAATTTTGGCTGACAAGGATCATTGTTGGTCACTCCCAGTCAAAACAGTTTGGACGTCAATTGCCGTCAATGGCAGCCAATGAGTTAATGGAAGGGGGTGGGGGGTGCAATTTTCCGAGTTAACAACTGCATGGTGTGAAGGTTAGTCGTTGTACTAAAGGTCAAAACTCTTGAACAAACAAGGTTTAGTCGCCTCGATTCAACCTTTTAGGACTCCTCCTTTATCCCTCCCTCCCTCGCGCTTCCTCTCTCCTCCCTTCCTCTCCGGGTGATGATTCGCGAGGAGGAAGATGCGCGCGCTCAGAGCCTTCCACCGACCTTCGCCTCCCTCTCTCCTCGGCCCTACCGAGACGTCGTTGTGGTGACGCCGCCGGAGCGCCTCGTCGGCTCCCCGCCGCGGGACTCCCAGGTGCTTCGCCTGCCTTCCAGCTGCTTCGACTCCCGCCCCCCCGCCGCTTTCAGCCACCGCTAGCCGCAGCAGCACCAGCAGAGCTCCTCCAACCCCGAGCGAGAGCGAGCGAGGCAGATGCCCGACGCACTGCTGTCACCCCGGCTTCTACTATGGTGGAGTTCCCATCCCTCAGCCCTTACTGGCCGCTTCTTCGCTTCCTGGTGCCTCTGGCGATAACCAATGTTGCCATCGACATCGGCGAGCAGGTAAGCGAGCACCCCCGGCCAGCGAATGCCCCCCTTGTCACCACCCCACCTTCCTTCCTCCTCCTCCCCGCGGTGAGCTCCGGGAGGCAGGAAGCCAGCCGCTCGTTAGCATCGGCGGCTAACGCCGACGATGAACACCGAGGCTGCCCTACGCCACAAAATGGCCAGAAAATGTCGCAGGACGCAAATAGAGCTAGCTTAGCCGCTCGCGGAGGTTATAATTAGGCGCAGGCGAAGTGCGGGGATGCTTCTGTCAAGGAGGCCGGAGGGGCATTTTCTCACCTGCCCCTCCTGGCCGAGAAACACACGCGAAATCAGGGAGGGAAGAAGTACAGAGATGGAGGGATTAAGCTTATGTAAGGGGACTGTTTTGCTGGTATAAATAGCAGAGCCGAACGGGGCTTGTGCAAAAAGGGAAAGGGCAGCTGGCACTGACTCAAGTCTCCTTATCTTTATTGCACGCTTTCAAAAAGTTGGGACAGTGGAGACATTTCTCCTCATTGTAATGTCAATTCAACTACTGAGTACTGTGCGACCTTAATTGACAATGTTAAAAAAAAGTCTGAAAAATCTTTAATAGAAAAACGTTGTGCAGTTATGAAAATAAAGTATTTTTTTAAGGGGGGGGGGGGGTAAATGGATGAAAACTTGTAATTATTTGAGAATTGAACCATATTGTTTCCAAAATAAAATTGTAACAGCTTTGTATTAAAGTGTTACTTTTACAGAAGAAGCAAGTCATATTTTAACCAAAAAACATTGCGGGGGTTAGTAAAACAGTTGCAGTGTTATGAAGAAAGGATTTCCAAAATAAATACACAAATGTGTTATAAAGTCACTTTCATGAACCCCCCGCCCCCAGTCATTTTTTTCCACCATGAAAACTCATAATTTCTCGAAAAATCGTATTTTTACATGAAATTGTAGCATATTGAAGTGTACCTTAGACTTGATCATGATATACTCGGGGCCGATTAATAGGGGGCCTGCAATGTTGCCGTGGCTGTCGAAGCTGACCGAGTGTAATGACAGACAAAGATTTTTTCGTTGAAAATTCTTGTAAATAAATGCTTAAATCACTGAATTCTGTGTAGATATGGACGTAGAACATTCTCAATTCTTGGTTAAAAGCAAACAAAAAACGTGAAGTTAGCATTTATTTTACGTAAATATGTCAAAGTACGATGCTAGTCTGTTAGTCAATGTAGCGGTCGCCATATGTAAACAGAGCTTTTCCAGTGAAAATTATTTTGAATAAATGCTTAAATTCCCGAATTCTTTATAGATGCATACATCAAACAGTGTAGATTCTTGGTTAAAAGCAAAAAAAAAAAAAAAAAAAAAAAACGTGCAGTTAGCATTTATTTTACTTAAATGTCGAAGTACGATGCTAGTCTGTCAGTCAATGTGGCGGCCGCCTTATGTAAACAGAGCTTTTTCGGTGAAAATTCTTGTGAATAAATGCTTAAAACTCCGAATTCTTTATAAATATAGACGTAAAGCAGTCTTGATTCTTGGTTAAAAGCAAAAAAACTGTGCAGTTAGCATTTATTTTATGTAAATATGTCGAAGACTGAAGGGTAGTCTGTTAGACAATGTGGCGGCAGCCTTGCAACAAAGAGCTTTTTACGTTGAAAATTCTTGTGAAAAAACGGAAAATATAATAATTACCTTGAACCCTCGAACAAATCACTCCTGAGACATCCTTCCTGTTTGTATGCGGTACAGCTTTCGTACTTTTTCAACATGAATCCGGCGTTGGATCGCTGCATGTGTCGCTGCGACCGACTGCAAATAACTGAAGCGGTTTGTGGGATGGCCCCCTACTTGCAGATGTGGTGCAGTGAAGGTCGAATCTGACCTATCAATATCATTATGAAGTCTATGAGTAGTCCATGAGTAGCACTATGAGTAGTACCAAGTTACCCAAGTCAATTAAAAAACTTTTTGTAATACTACTACACAGCGGTTGTAAATCCTTTAGTTTTCTTTGTAAAAATGTGATTTAACCACTTGGCACCTCTTGTTCCAGGCGCTCAACAGGGGCATCGCCACCGTCAAAGAGGACGCGGTGGAGATGCTGGCCAGCTACGGCCTGGCCTATTCGCTCATGAAGTTCTTCACAGGCCCCATGAGCGACTTCAAGAACGTGGGCCTCGTGTTTGTCAACAGCAAGCGCGACCGCCGGAAGGCCGTCTTGTGCATGGCGGCGGCGGGCGTCATCGCCTTCGCGCTGCACATCTTGATAGGTGGCTTGCTCCAAAACACATAAGAGAAAAAACTGCTAGTCCACACCCTTTTCCCCCCTTCCCCTGGCCCACTTCCTGTTGCAGAGGCCTGACTCACACGCTCTTTTGTTTTTGTCAACACTGCAGCCTACACGGACTTGGGCTACTACATCATTAACAAGCTCCACCATGTGGACGAGTCGGTGGGTCACAAAACCTGCAAGGCCTTCCTCTACTTGGCCGCTTTCCCTCTATTGGACGCCATGGTGAGTTGACTAATCGCCGATCATTTTTGCCATTAGTCGATGAATTGGAGCATTTTTAAATCACGTTGTTTAACTCTGGGAATCAAATTTTAGCTATAAATAAGAGTTGGAAGCAAAAGTTGGACTAAGAATAGTGTATAGTTTTTCAATGTAACAGCAGATGTTTGCAAATATCTAAGTTTGATACATTACAAAGATAATCGGTCTGCTTTCACCAATGACTAAACAAATAAAACAATATTTGGGTTTCTTTTTTCTTTATGAATTTAACTTTAAATGAATTTAAAATCAACAAATACAATCGTTACTGTTTTTAATTTTATAATGAAAAAAACTGAACAAAAATATTTTTAAAGTTCGAATTTGTAATTTTTTTTTTTTAAATTGCAAAAAATTTAACAGTTTTGGAAATTTTTAGGTCGACGATCTCTAAACGATTAATTGACTATTAAATTAGCTTTCGATTAACTGCATAATCAGTAAGGTGTCATTTAGTCGATTAATTGTGGCAAACCGATCCAATAACAAGTCCCACAAAATAAATAAATATAAGTATTTGTTTCGTCCGTAACATGTTGGAAAATTTAGAAAATGTTCATCCTCGTTTTTCAAAGTAAAAGCAGTTTGCAAAAATCTTGTTTTGAGGAAACAAATATTGACTGGTTGGTTCCCTAAAACATGACAAAAATCGGACAGTTACAACTGAAATTCGTAACACAATTTGACTGTTGAATATTTTTGGAAATAAATCAGGTAAAAGTTCAAAAGTTAAAAGTTAAAATATAAGTGAACTGTATCTAACAAATGTACTACACCGAGTTCAAAAACTAAAGTCAATCTCGTTCCTCAGTTTGAACATTTAATTCAGTGATACTTTTAAGTACCTCTAGTGGGTGCCGACATACCGCCGTTCTTAAAATCTCCTGTTTTTCTGCCTTCAGGCGTGGATTCACGCCGGGATCCTCCTCAAGCACAAGTACAGCGTCATCGTGGGCTCCGCTTCCATCTCAGACGTAGTGGCTCAGGTACAAAAAGCTCACTAGACACTACCTTTTTTGGCCCAAATCCCCAACTTGATCAAATTAAGATTTCAATTGATTGTTAAAATCCAACCATAGGAAGAAAGCAAACTCCCCCCATTTTGTTTACCACATTAAAGTCACATTTACATAAAAATATTTTTACCTTCTGTGTTTCAGATTATATTCGTAGCCATCCTGCTGCACAGCAACCTGGAGTGCGTGGAGCCCCTCCTTATCCCTATCCTCTCCCTGTACATGGGCGCCCTTGTCCGATTCAGCATCGTCGGCTTGGGCTACTACTGCAACATCCATGACACCATCCCGGATTCTAGCGGATTGGATGTCGGGGTGAGGATTTTTTAAAAAGTTGTAGAACAAAGAGCTGGTTAGTGATGTTTTTTCTGTCTGGCAGGGTGATGCCACTATTAAGAAGATGCTGAGTTTCTGGTGGCCGTTGGCGCTCATCCTCGCAACGCAGCGCATCAGTCGGCCAATTGTTAACCTGTTTGTGTCAAGAGATCTCAAGGGGACCACTGAGGCGACAGAGGTGTGTTTTGTCATTTGTGATATGAGTGGTATGTTCTATTCAACATGGAATTTTAGACTTTTAAAACCACTCGACATGGCGCATAGGGTAAAGTGGTGGTAGCTATGCCCATTCTATGGGGATAAAATAAGGTGTTGACAGGAATTTTGAAATTACCACTATTATGTGTGATCATAAGATATTTCTTAACAATACTTAAATGCAGAGTCTTACAAAAAGTCATTCTTACACTTCAGTTTTAACTAACAAAAATGTTTTTCAGTGCAATTGCAGAGAACTGGGAGTTTATTCACATATAGACCACAAGATGTCACCTCTGCGCTTTCCACTATCATCAGACCCAGTTAAAATGCGATTAAAACGTCTATACAGTAGTACCTCCACTTACCAATTGGTTCTTGAAGTAGTTTCTTAAATGGAAAATTCCGTAAGTAGAGACGCGTTTTCCATATAATGCCCTAACGTGTTCCAAGCCCCCGAGAATTATTTTTGTTGTTGTTGTTTTTTTTAAACAAAGCATAAAGAGGCATCAAAACATGTAACAAATGCATGTTACAAATAGATTATTGCACAATAAACATAAAATGAGAGTTGTGTATGTCAAAGAGTAAAGAATAAAAGTTAATACTCACGTAAAGCTTTCGGAACATCTGATGGCCCGAGGGGCAAATGAAGAGGACACTGGGATACACACATACACATACAGAATATGTCCTTCTTAGCCAGTTGGATGCCAGGAAAATGCTAGGCAATAGCCAATGGCAGAACAGCTATAAGTATGTTAGGTTTTGTTAATTATGGGAGCTGCGAGTAGCAGCCCATACTGTATTTGTGCCTCTCATATCCTGAAATTTCTTTCTTGACAAGGGGGAAAAATTTTCCGTTAAGGCGTGTCGTAACTTGAAAATTCCTTATGTAGAGACTAGGGCTGCAGCTATCGAATATTTTAGTAGTCGATTAATCGATGCACTAGTTAGTTCGAATAATCGAGTAATCGGATAAGGAACATAAAAAAATTAAAATACCTGAGATGAGCCTCAAACATTTAAAAAAAAAAATGAGGATCTATGTACAACAAAAGAACAATTGGCTAACTTACATAGAAAAAGTCCGCTAGCTTAAATGCTAAAGTTTTTTTTTTTTTTTTTTTACAATGCTCTAAACAAATGGTTCAGACACATATTCCCACAAAAAACTGCTAAATAAACCTATTAATTAAATTATGAATCTATTAAAAAAAAACATCAGCTCAAACAAAACTTAACTTACATTGGTCTTAACGGGCAGCAGTTGGATTCAGCCATGTGAAAAGAGGCAGACCAGAGGGCAGTGTATCCACCCTTAGAGGTGTGCAAAATTTCCGATTCTTAGATTATTCGCGATTCGGCCGTGGAAGATTCGAGAACGATTCACAAACATCCAAATTCCGATTATTGAAATATGCGAAGTAAAGCGGAAGTACACAACACTCAGCGCGCCGCGCGGTCTTCGGGACGGAACGGAGCGAGAGTAGCTAAACATCATGCCTCCCATTACCCGGCCCCTTGGGTAATGCCAATGCTCAACTCACTGCTCTAGCTCAACTCATGCAACGAGATAAAAAAACACAACAACATACCTGACTGCTGCCGAAAAGCTGCTTCAAAAGTACATCCATATAATGTTACGGTGGATATCATTTATATAGGACTAGATGCAATATAGATTTGGTAGTGTTAACAGCACATCTACAAAAAGCTAGATGCGGGCGTTATCAACGGCCGCCATCTTAAAGCAGTACACTTCCCTGCAAGGCTGTTGTAGCGAACCTTCCAAGCAAACCTAATTAACTTTTTATCTAAAATACTCCTAAATCGGTAAAATATTGAATTGACTCTATCTTTAAAATAGTTTTAAAACTTTCACATGTCGAAAGTAGACAAAAGGGAAATTATGGAATAACGGGAGCAATTTTAACAAATTTAACTGTTGATTCACAACATTAAATTAATTGAATGTAGTTTAAAGCTGCTGATACAGAATGGGGACTGGAGTTTTTTGTTTAATGTTATTTTTGTATATTTGTTTACTGCTATATGTTAACTTGATACTGAAATAGTCATGTGGTTTAGTCTGAGAGTATTTTTGAACAATTTTGGAACTAATGTACAAAACATTAAAAAAAAAAAAAAAAAAAAAAAAAAAAAAAAAAAAAAAAAAAAGGAGGGGGGTGCATCAATAATCGTTTTATAATCGAATCGGAGCCTCTGAATCGTAATCGTAATCGAATCGTTAGGTGCCCAAAGATTCCCAGCTCTATCCACCCTAATCAATAACACTAGATGCCATCACTTTCAAAATAAACCATTACAACGCCAATTTAATTAAACGAATACTCGAAGCAACAAAATTTAATTTGAATATTTTTTCCTAATCGAATACTCGAGTTAATCGATTAATCGTTGCAGCACTAGTAGAGATGTTCATAAGTAGCGGTACATCTGTACTTTTTTTGTGGTGCTGTTTAAGCCAGAAAAGTTAAAAAAATCCAGGTGGCCCGTCAGGCTTATAAAGCACTGAAGAAAACACTGAACATTATCTCTAATAAGGTGATTTTTTTTTTTGTTTATCGAAAAAAAAACTGAATTCAATCAGATTAGTATTCTTCTGTATTCTGGTTACATGAAAAATGAGAAAACTTAAGCTAGTGTTCCTTTTGTTTCAGGTTCTATTATTGTTTATTTTTGACTGAGGCAGTTATTTTTGTTCCTTTTGCGTCAGCTTTGTCTCAATAAATTTTGTATTAAATTTCACACGTGTACCAGACTTAAAAGGTATGTCTGACGCTTAGCCATCCGCGTCGCTAACTCAAGTTTCTGCGCGTAACTCCCTCCGGAGCTTTCTGGCTCGCGTGCGGCCACAAAGCCGTTTCCCCGGAATGACCTGGAAAAGCGCGACAACGCATTCCTACCTGACTTGCCTCCTCTCTCTCTATGCGTGTCACAATAACACCAACAATAACTCCCGTACTGTACGCACCTGGTGTTACTGTCATCACTTGTGATTTAATGAAGCGTGTCCGCGTGCTGGGAACGATCATGTGATTTTGTTGTCATACAGGCGGTCGCTGTGCTCACGGCGACGTATCCGGTGGGCCACATGCCGTATGGTTGGTTAACAGAACTGAGAGCCGTGTATCCCGCTTTTGATAAGGTATGTTAAACTACACACATGATATTTAGAGGTCGTTAGCGCTAAGGTTAGCTTGTTTTATCAACAGAACAACCCAAGCAACAAGCTGAACGCTGGCACCCCCGTCACCAAGTCGCATATTAAAAAGTTTACATTCTGCTGTCTGGCATTGTCGCTCACGGTAAGATTCATTAAGTTCACTATTTGGAATCCAGTTAGGGGAATATAGGGTGTTTGTTGTAAGTCTTGTGTTGCGGTTGCGCCTATAGACCCTACTCACCTATGTCACAAAATGGGCGTGTCGCTGTTTCCGGCCGCCATATTGTACCTCTTTTTCAGACCTATTCTCATTGTTTTCAATTAGTCGAGCAAGTTATAGAGCAATTCATGGAAGCCCCGGTGTTATCTGACGCTGTAAACTCATTGGATCCGTTGCATAAAAGGCGTTACGTGGAAAAGCTTCAGTTTATCCATTCGCCAGATCCGTATTTGATGCCTAAATCGATGTTTTTCGACCCGCTGGCTTCGCCTGACATCTGATATCCTGATATTTACAACTATCTTGTCCACACAAAATCAGCCTATTCTCACGAAAGTTTGAAAAACTTTAAGAGCTTGGAGGCTTATAAATGCTACGTTGCTGGTTGGGTGAAACATGTCCACGTACAGGAAAATTCGGCAGGAATCTTGTGCTCGGAAGGTGAGTTACGAAATTTTCAATTCAAAATCTTTTGTTCTTGCTAACATCCACTGTCAAGTCTAATGTATTTCATATCATTTGTCAATGGAGCTAGAGCTTTTAATGTTTATATGGTTTAGCGATAGCACTCTCACTATATACATATATAATACGTAATAAATATGAAGTGCGATAGCACTACTCCAGATTGTCCCTAGTTGAATTTATTTTTTGGCTTTTGACCTCAATAGTGAAATTGTAAATTAATTGTATGACAACTGTCTGATTATCCCCTTATAATTATATATTTTCAGGTAGTTCATTCACAACGTCTGAGTGTATGTTGTCGGCGATTTAGCCTAGCAATGATCTTAATTGTGGTTGTCAGCCCAAAACCCTCTAAATATATATTAAATGCATCTTACCAGATATAAAATGACTACTACATAATCTGTGGTAGTCGTTTGGAGCCCAGTTTTCTCGTCGAATTGCAGCAGTCAATCTCTGTCTCCTCTTCAGGTCTCTCGGAATACGGTAAAAATTCAGGTCTCTCCGTCTAGCTTCTCTGTTTTTGCAACCGACCGCCACACACGACTTCACCATTTTGATTATTAATGTTAACGAGCAGAAAAACACGCCATAATAGGAGGAATTTACGAAGCGCTAATGCATTAACATGACTAGTATCCGGACAACATGGCGCGGGGGCGTGGCTGTGACGTCACGTGAGTAGGGTCTATAGTGAAAAATAGGGAAGTGAAGTACAAGTAGGTCATGAAAACTTCCTCAAAATTCAGATTTTACACCCGCTACACCACAATCTGACATCCCCAAATATTAAACCGAGGAAGGTTTTCCTATGAGAAGTATTCTTTTTTTTTTTTAAGATTAAGTCATAATTTTGCCAAATATTTCAGTTATTGTTCTCAGTTAAAAAAAAAAAAGCTTTGAGCTTTAGTAGGTTGGTACTTTGTAGTTAAATACATATATTTATATGGCGATTAAAAAAATATATTTTAAAATTTTAGGCAGATTTTCAAGGACAAAAAGGAAATTAACATTTTACGCAAAAAAAAAAAGCTAAGATTTTTTTTGCCGAAAGAAGCTGAGGATTTTTTTTAAACAAAAATGAATCTGCCCCTAAAATCTATTTATATATTATAATATTATAATAAGATTATCCAAAGCGCTTTGTAACTTCCCCCCGAAAACAGTTGCACAAAATGAATGTATTTTTAGAGGGAAAAAAAGCTCAATTTATTGTTTAAGCCAGAATTTAACATTATTTCCGTCAAAATATACCTAAATTAAAAATATATATCTTTTAAATCGGTGGTCCCCAACCACCGGGCCTGGACCAATACCGGTCCGTGGCACGCTCAGAAATCATTCATTATTGACCGCATTCTGGCGTGTGCCTCTTGACACACCAATCTGCCTATCTACGCTATAGATATCGTAATAAAAGTGGATGTCGTCATAGATATCCATAGGAGTTAGCATCTAGCATAATTTTTTATATCTATGTGCGAGTATATCCTCAATAATGTCGTAGGTGCATCAGATTTGTCGCAGAAATAATAGGCCCAAACGCTAACGAAGATGACTGAAAACCAGACGTCTATGGACAGCTTTTTTACGGGGGAAAAAGGCCACCTGACGAGCCAGAAGAGGAGCCTACAACAGTGAAGTAGGGCTGTCCCAAACGACTAATTTTCTCCCGATTAGTCAGGCGACTATTTTTACGATTAGTCGACTAATCTAATAATTATTTTTAAAAAAACGTTTTTTTAATTGTTTTTTTTTTACTAATTTAGCAATGGAATTTTTGTTGACGCTTATCAAATCACAAAAAACATATTGGAACACTTAAATTATTTATTAAAGTACAAATAAACACATAAATAATAATAAATCACAAATAAACAATTAGTTCAAATGCTGATAGAATTTACTAGTGTAGCATCCCTGATTGAAAAGGTGGTCTCTTAAACTGATGGCTTACAACTTTTATTCCATCCTTGATGTAATCACACCGTAAGAGCTATGGTGCACACAAATAAAACAACACAATTAGAAATTAACAAAAACTTTTCACCTTTTTCCTTTTAAACCTTATTTATATATCAATGAATTGCCTTTACCTTAATTTATTACCTTATCATTGACAATCTCTCCCTTGAGTGCAATCACTGTATATACTGTATATATTTATGACCTTTTAACCTTATATAATTTTCTATACCATAAAATAAACCATAACATGAAATAAACCTTTCAGTTAGCATGAAGGACAATACTAATAGCACTTATAGGCCCATTGTCAATGAAACATTATTATTCAGTAAGGCGACAGCACCCTCTGGTGTACAAAAAATGAAAGAAAAAAAAATTATTTACAAACGGTGACGGCGCTTGAGGTGTTTATTCACGGCCGACGTGCAGCCAAGCTTGGCATTGAAAAGACAGGACAGAAGAGTGTACCCTCCGTTGTTTCTTTGAAATAAGTCAATGTTTTGGACACTCTGGTGCGCTTTTTTTGGCTTTGTGCCGCTTTCCCCGCTTGCATACAGAGCATCCGACATTCTGAACTTTCCACACATGTATTTTTTTTAACCCTTCATTAACTGTCGACGGCATGTTGTGCTCGTCGACGGATTACGTCATCGATGACGTCGACTATGTCGACTAGTCGGGACAGCTCTACAGTGAATAAAACGAAAAATTCTCTGCATAATATGTGGTCAAAAGCTCGCAAATGTGGCAATGAAGCCTTCAAAGCTGCTTCGATTCATACAGTGGGGAGAACAAGTATTTGATATGGGAAAACCCATTGGCAGTATCAAATATTTGTTCTCCCCACTGTAAGAGACTAAGCACCATGGAATACTTTGGAATTTTTTTAAAGCAAAAAGCGCGAGCACAAAGGACAGGAACAATTAGTGAGGGGCACTACATCAACAAAATCGAATGCACTCAGCGCCTCATACCCCGTGGCGAACCGTATTTGCCAAAGCCAAGAAACCTTTCACGATTCAAGAACTAATCACGTCTGCGACAAAGGATATTTGCCATCAAGTTTTAGGAGAGGCTGCTATTAAAAAAAGGTTTATTCAGCATATGGTGAGTCACATTATTCCTCCAATGTACGTATGTTCGTTTTTAGTCCGTCGTGTAATTTCATATATACTGTATTTTTCTGCCACACATTGCCACTCCATTAGAAAAAGGTCCACTTCACACCGGTCCGAGGTGCAAAAAAGGTTAGGGACCACTATTTTAAATAACACTAATTCTTTTTCTGTATGAAAAAAAAGTCAAATTACTTTAGCAGATTTTCCCCCCCAATATATTATTTTTAGTCATGAAAATGTCATCCACAATTGTCGCACAAATGGCACCATTTGAAGAGTCGACTAAAAAAGAATGAAAACAATTATTTAAGCACAGTTTATAATTACCTCTCTTAATTAGCTACCACTGACTAGGGGTGTGACAAAATATTAAAATGTTGATATAGCGTGATACTTTGCATCCCAAAAGGTTATCGATGCGCTCATGTCAAGAATTAAGATACCGTTTTAAAAAGGTGTCAATGTAAAATACAAAAATAAGGAACCAACAAGTTGCTACCAAAATCTTCCACCATAATAGTGTCTCAGTTAACTCTATGGCTGCCATTGACGGCGCTCAACACGCAATCAATTAAGACTGAGAAGGGCAAATGAACGTTCATTCGAAACCAGAGCATTCACAGTCACTCTTTCCTATTTTCTGGGCATTTACAGATCATTTCCTGTTGCGTTTGAGTCATTGCCTATTTATTCCCTGGTCACTTCCTGTTCTGTAACCCAAAATCAACAGGACGTGACCCATAAAATCTCCGAAAATCAACAGGAAGGGACTGAAAATCAACCTTAAATGACCTAAAATTACCGCATCGCCTGGAATTGGCTGCCACTGATAGCCACAGAAGTGGGAGGAGCCCAATTGAAGTGGGAAGGGTTCATTCGCTGCTACCCTCCCAGTTCAAATGGATTGGATGTCTACTAGTGATAAACTTACAGAAGGATAAAGATAGCTTGTTTTTCTGTTCATTAGTTGTTTCGTAGAATGTCATAGATTTCCTGACCAATGTATCGATAATCGCTGTATCGCCATATTGTGAGATCACTGTTATCGTGAGCTTTGCATCGCAAATTGTATCGTATCATATTAAGAGGTTCCCACCCTTACCATTGACAGTAATAGACACCAACGAAAATCGATGTCTTGACTGTAAACAAGTGGCAACCTAACTCGACACCATTGCCCTGATGTGACACAGGATTCAGGTGCTTCCCATGTCACATGACCATCTGGTGTCAACATTCCACGTGACCCGCAAAAGTGCCAACTAGCCAAAAGTGGCTCCGGCCCGACAAGGTCACCATCAACGTCATGCCGCGCGTGTACAGTAGACGGGTTGCCGAATCGGTCACACGGCTCGCCTGGATGTCCTCGTCCTCCAGCTGGAGGTGTCAAGTTGCATTCACTTTAAAAAAAAAAACAAAAAAAAAACCAGGCCAAGCGCAAAATAGTGGAATTTAATAAGGAGGTTCCGTCCGGGCGCATAAAACACATCACTTGACACATTCCAAAAGCTGCTGGCAGGTGGTGAAAACAAGCACAGCCTCCAGTTCCACATGGCTTTTTTTTTTTTTAATCTCATGTTTACACTAGCTTTACAAGCGAACCGCAGCAGTGAGCAAAAACTGCGTTTTCTTCCCTTATGAGGTATGCGCGTGCGTTCCCTCATGCCGCAACTCGCTCGTCCTTTTCTAAAAGCGAACGCCGCCAAGCACCCCCCGCGGGCGTCTCCGCTCTGCCGCACGGTCAAAATAACGTCCCGGGAGCGCGAGTTTGAGGGGTGACATCACACTTTCCCCTCGCCAATGTTTTCGTCTTTACATTTCTGACTTTTATTTTGACGACAAGAGGCAGTTATAGCAAAAGTATTGGGACATTTGCCACATACTGGAAGTGAAAATAAGAGATACACTGGATAAAGCTTTGTTTTGAAGCAGTGGGGAATATTTGTGCGAGTTAATGGGCTTGTTCATCCACGTTTCAGCTTGCCTTTTAATCAACAAAAAACAAAACTGGCATGTTTTATCTGATTTAAGGAGCACTTGTTTTTTTTTTTAACGTTTGTGTTTTTTGTCGCTGAAACGATTACCGAAATTTTCGGACTACAAGGCGCACCTGACTATAAGCCGCCACCAGCCGAAATTTGACACAAAAACGGCATTTGTTCATAGATAAGCCGCACTGGACTATTAGCTGCAGCTGTTCTTACTGTGTTATGGAATATTTACACCAAAAGATATAAACTAGTAACACAGAGACATCATAAGACCAAATGAACCCCCATGAAGCCAATTGATTCAAAGCTTCATTGCTTCAACAAGCTTCATTTGGCCATCACTGCTCACTTGAGGGAGTAAACCTTTTCTGCCATCTGCAGTCAACACTGTTGTCGTCCAACATGCTTCTTAGCATGCACTGCACTGTTACAGATGTAAATAACAATCAAAATTTATGTTTTGTGTTCATTATTTTTTTAGTTACTGTTCCAGTTGTTATATTAATAGCTAGTTATGGTATGTGGTAACACTTTATTTGACAGTGGTGCTGTAAGACTCATAAGATGATCATAATTATGACATGACACTGTCATGAGCATTAATGAATGCTTATAACATATCATTTAGTGTCATCCAGGAAATTATCAAATTTTTGAATGGATTTAAAAGATACGAGCTGGACATAAATGGAGTTAGTGACATGATTTGCCGGATGACACTTAATGACATCCGTCATATACATTCATTAATGCCCATAATAGTGTCATTTCATTATTATGACGGTCCTATGATGCCTGTGTCAAATAAAGTGTTACCTATAAACCCAATGAATCAACATATATGCTGCACTGGACTCTAAGCCGCAGGATTCAAAATGAGGGAAAAATGTAGCGGCTTATAGTCCGAAAATTACAGTACTCGAATAATTCGAGTAACTCAATTTTAAAAATTGATCAAGGAATTTTCTCCACCTCGAGGAATTTTTTAATTGTGCCAGCTCTAAGCATGACGTTTTGCCCGGACTACTTTTAATGCGGCACAACGCGCTGATGCACGTGCGTAGAGGAAGAAGGGAGAGGCGGCAGACGTATTTGATTTCAACCACCAAGAATATAGAGGTAACGACGAAGAAGCCGACAAAATCGAAAACAAAGGCACCAAGAAAAATCAGAAAATGTCAAAAGTGTGGAAGCATTTCAAGCTGGACACCAAGGAGAGCACGGTTTCATGTATTCACTATAAGACAGCACTAGCATAAACAACAGCACGTATTCAATGCTGCAGCTCAATCGAAGGCACCTCGTTTACTCTGAGAGCGGGGGAGCGATACTCGGGACAAGGTAAAATTAAGTTAATGTAGCGCTAATAAATAAAATTAATGTTACTGTACCTTGCTAATGTAACATCAGCCCGGCGGAGGGCTAGGTTTCTATTAATTATGACTACGGTCGATGTGTGGCTAACGTGTCTTTCAAAAGGGGCTTTATTTAATCTGTAAAAACACAGCGCTGTAGAGTGATGAGGGTGTAAAATAAAAACATAATAAAGCTGTCAATTTTACCTCAGTAGTCATTGATGGATAACACCAAGTAGCAAAGGTGCCTAATGTGTTCCAATACAGCAGGTGTCATACATTTATTTTGAACACTGCAAAAACTCAAAATCCTCTCAGGACGTGTGTTATCTAGCGTAATGACATTTTTAGATCTTTAGTTTTTGGAATGAAAGTAGTGATATTTTTTTTAGGTATCCTTTAGCTTAGCATGGAAAAGTGTGACTCGGATTGCGGACTGGGTTGCCGTCGGCGGTATCAATCAGAACTTCTTAAATTCCAGGATGTCCCGCGCAATTCGGGACTGTTGGTGTATATCCGATATCCAAAACGGCCTGCTAGCACAAACATCAGTACGCCTGCCCCTCTGCTATTGGATGAGTTATTGACATCAGCGCTGTGAAAATAGAACAAGTCGCTATTTTGGCCCCTGCCCCTTGGTGAAAATTCACTCAAGACTTTCTGTTCCGTCCCAAAAAAGCCGCTGCTGCTTTAGCCGAGAAATCTCCTCCCACATACACAATGAATGGGTTGCCGCTGAACCCTTCGCACCAGGCTGCCGCTAGTTTGAAATAGCCTTAATGGTCAAAAAGCATAACTGCTGTGACAAGCTGTGACCAGACCTTGCACAAATAAAAAATGAAAAACCGAATGCTTTTTATCAGCCGATATTATCGGCTACCTGATAAATACTATAAATTAAGAGTTGTACGGTATTATTTCAGGCTTTCAAAAAGAAATTCAAAATTGAAAAAATGGATTTTTCAATACTTCCATGAACAGTAAATGTGCCAGAGGGTGAATGTGCCAATATTTATATATTTAGGAATATAAAAATGGTTTAACCTTTTTTTTCCCCAACTAAAAAATTGTATTCTATGTAATATCATTTAATATATACATATACATTTGATTTAATATACATTTAATTTTTAATCAGAATGATTGACATTGAATGACGTTTCAGGCTTTGAAATATTTTTTTTAAAATTAAAGGCTGCTTCTGAAATATTTTGTGAACAAAAAATGAAAAGACCTGATCATGCAAATGTTTATGAATATATGTTTAAATAGTTAAAATACTCCAGTATTGTATATAAATTTTAAAAAATATATATACATTGTCTCAAGTCTAATGTAATGTTTTTAATATTTTTGTTAAATTCCTATTGAATTATTTGAGACACTATTCCATTTATTTCAACTAACTCATTCCCTACCATTAAGATTTACACCGAAGGTTGTCCCAATACTTTTGTCTTCAGTATTCTATCATAAGCCTGCTTTTAATTTCAAAACCCGCTCACACAATAAAGCGAATTCACATGTGTCACATAATTTTTTCCCCCCTTGCTCTCAGCTTTGCTTTGTAGTTTTCTGGAGCCCTCATGTCTCCGAGAAGATCCTAGTGGACATCATCGGCGTGGATTATCCTTTCGCTATGCTTTGTGTGGTGCCCCTTCGCATTTTTTCTTTCTTCCCGCTTCCAGGTAAACCATATAGTCTAATACACAGGAATCTTTAAAATCCTAAAATTGTACAATGTGCGTGTAGTGACAGTTCGAGCCCACCTGACCGGCTGGCTGATGACGCTGAAGAAGACGTTCGTGTTGGCCCCCAGTTCGGTGCTGCGCATCATCGTCCTCATCACTAGTCTGGTGGTGCTGCCTTACATGGGGTATGCCACGTCACGACGTTGACGTAAACGCTGTAACGCCGCGCTCATTGTGGCTTTGACGTAGGGTTCACGGGGCCACGCTGGGGGTGGGCTCCCTCCTGGCCGGCTTCATCGGTGAGTCCACAATGGTTGCCATAGCAGCCTGCTATGTTTACCGACAACAGGTGAGCAGTCGCTTCGTCGTGTTAGCATTTGCAGCGCTAAAAACGATGCAAGTTGTTTCATGCCACAAAAAAGACGATATTGTTTGGTTTGTTTATACCAAAACGAAAACAAAAAAAACAGCCGTTGCAGTTAAAAAATTCATTGCCTGTGACGGCAATAGATGTCAAATCCATTTTAGCTGGGAGGGGTTGGCAGTCATTCCTTTTTGGTCAATAAAAAAAAAACAATTAAAAAAAAAAGCCATATTTTGATATTTTTGGGGGGTTAAAATGTTAATGTAACATATAATTTTATTAAATAATTGTAGTGCTGCAACGATTTATCGATAACTCGAGTATTCGATTAGAAAAAAAGTTGCGTTGTAATGGTTTGTTTTGAAAGTGTTTGCATTTAGTTTTATTGATTTGGGTGGATACAATGCCCTCTAGTCTGCCTCATTTTACATGGCTAAATCCAGCTGCTCCCCGTTAAAACCCACATAAGCTAGGATTAATCGACTACTAAAATAATCGATAGCTGCAGCCCTAAATAATTGTTTTTCATGATAGAGAAGTTACTGTTTGCAGAGAAAAAGGTTAACCCCCCAAAAATTACCATACCAATAGAGTGATAAGTATATATACTTATATAGTTTTTTTGAGGACAAAAATAGATTACTTTGGCAAAATATATAAAATAAAAAAATAAAAAAAGATAAAGTTCAATTTTAAATAGGAAAAAAATGATTCGATTTTCGCAACAACAAAAAAACCTACAGGTCACGCTACTTTTTCGCAAAATAAAAAAAAATATATAAAGAGAAAATATTTTAGCAAATTTTTTTTTACCCCTCAAAGTTTCAGAATTTTAACCCTCTCAAAAAAATAGCATAATAATTAATTTTGTATCAGTTCAAATGGATTTGACATCTCTCAGTTATTGGCAGCCATTGACTTCACTTTATCAATAATTCCCATCATTCCAGTTTGTGAGTAAATTAATTTTTCCAAACATTTCACCCAGCGTCACAACGAGCTTTCCAATGAGCTAGTCGTGGAAGGCGAGGACTCCGCCCCCATGAGCGAAGTGTGCTCACGCTCGCCCACGGACGCCATCGAAGAGCTTCGTGACGACGAGGAAGCACGCGAGTGAGCGACAGGCCTCTCCTCCCCCCACTATTTTCCCACCGACAGTTACCGTGCGGGGAAGACGAAAGCTGACGACGTAACCGCCTCGACGACGCTTTCCCCGTTGCCGTGACGACGCACACTGTAAAGAAAGCCATCCGAGCGTTGATCCAATGACTGTACATAGCGTCATCGCTTCTTTGGTGTTTACTGGTAAACAAGGGAAAGACGAGGACAAAATGCAGGAGAAGGGAAGGTGCTTCAGACATTTGAGTTGAAAATCTAGACTTTTTGCTGGGTTGTGCAATTGTGTTTTACATATAAAAGTGGTGTACAGACCATCGTTTTCTAAAGTGGATATTTGAACGAGCAGAGGGGTCGGGAATCCCTCATCATCACCACCATTATCATCATCACGTATTCACTTCCACGCAGTCGGACCTGCTTGTGTTTGGCCAATCTTCTTCATGTGCTGTAGATACTGTACAGACATTCTTATTTGGCAAATAAATTGCTTTATTATTATGTCGTTAATGCAGTCTTCTGTTGCTTTCAAAAGGCGGTACTAGTTTGAATCACTTTTGGCCATTTTCATTTGATCTTTTTATTATTAAACATTTTTCATTAGAGGAAATTTGGTTAATTTTCATTATTATTAGTAGTAATAGTATTTTTTTTCTTTTGCAAATGTCATTTTTTAATATATTGTACTACTTTTTTATATTTATGTACTTTATATTTACCTTATATTTAAGTATATAAGGTATATATGCAAGTATACGGATTTGTACTTCATTTTCATACCTTAAAAAAGTCCTACCTAACATAGTTTTTGGATTATTTTTTCTTTTCAACTTATGTTGTTAATATTTTTTTCTAGAATTCATTTCTTCACGTTTTTTTAAACACCTTTTTTTTCCCAGAATAGGAAACATTTTTAATAAAACAAGGGTTTAATATTTCTCAGCACTTATTGAATGTTTTTTGCAGTTTCTCTGTATAAATTTGTTGCCCTAAATATTTGTTTTTCCAATTAATTTGTACCCCTAAATATTTGTTTTTGCAATTTTTTTTCCAAACAATTCAACGGGTCGGGGAGGTTGTGGGTGGTTAAGCCTTGAATTTTTTTTATGCTTTCACTAAATAAAAAATACAAACAGAAAGCAAATTATGTGAACAGGAAAATCTGAAAATACTGAACTGAATCCAGTGGTACCTTGAGACAAAAACGCTTTTTTTGCTTCAAGTTCATATTACAAAAAATTATTCATATATATTAAAAATAATATGTACAGTAATAAATAATTCTCATTCGCACAAAGCAATAATGTAATATGTTCGACTCAAAATGTAAACAAAATATACAACCCACAATTTGCTAGTTTGTTGCTATATGTTTGCTATTAATTCGAGTAGTCATGTGATAACGTCTGTAGCGCGAGCTGGAACCTAACAAACTAGTTACACTCAAGCACCACTGGGGGGAGGAGACAAAGCATTACAAATGATGACACGCAACCAGTTGACATGACAGCAAATTTAAAATTAGGCTATTTAAAGAAGATTCATTTATGAAAAAAATCAGACGCTTCGGAACAAATTAATTTTGTATCTGATGTACCACTGTATATTGAATTCAAATTACCGTAATTTTCACATTATAAGCCACTACCTTTTTCCTCCGCTCTGAACCCTGCAGCTTATTGTCAAGTGCGGCTTTTATTGACTAATCTGAGCAAAACGACCTGAGGTGTGTGTGAGCAGCTACACTTGCCAACCGTCAATTGAAAAATGGGATCGTCCCGTGTTCAGAAACAAAACTGCTTCCCGTATTAAGCTTACAAGGGATGTGCTCTGTCCTGTATTGTCATGAAAATCGAAAATGGTGTTTTATTTGTAGAACAAATGAATACTGGTATGGTCCTTTTAAAGAATATGTAGGGGAACGCATTACCCCGCCTCTCCTGCTTTCTTACCAATGAGCTGGCAGAACAATGACAATTCCGCTCATCTCATTGGTCGAGGTACTGTGAGTTGCCATTTTGATACCGGAAGATAGCGAGTGAAGATACTGGAGGTTGGAAATTAAGTTTAAGTGAAGCTAGAAGTTTCTTCTCTGTGTACTTTATTTTCACTATTTGTATTAAAAGTATGTGTTCTGTCAGTTTTGTTTGCATTTCCACATTATATTTGGAGTGCTCATTTGCGAAACTTATTGCTAAGGGGACTTTGAACGCACCTCAGTTTATGTTTGCACTTTTAAAAAAGTATGAAAAGTATATTGCCAGTAATTATTGTTTTTCGATGTGCTTATGCCACTCAAATATGCACCAAATTAATACAGGTCTGAGTAAAATTATTATATTAGAATTACTGTATTATTATTATTATTTTTTTTAATAATTAAAAAGTGATCGTTATCACGCTGGCCGGCTCTACCAATGAGGTGCCCCTCAACCCTGCAAACAGTTAACGTTACTGTTTACATTTATGCTGGGCTGCTTTTGAGGTGTGTAAACACCCCAGTAATGGCGGCCAAGACTAAAGGGCGACGCCCACAAATCTCTACTCTGATTAGTCAATACTTTAGGGTTCTCAAAAATATCAAAGTATTGGAATTGAAAAGTATCAATACTCTTCCTTGTTGTCACTGGCTAAACTTGATTTTGCACTACTCTTAATAGAAGTGAAGAATATTTTTGGATTTTCCTTTTTAACTTATTGTCTGCCATTGACTTGGCTTGATATCCAATCCATTTGAAGTGGGAGAGATGGCAGCGAATCCCTGCCACCCTCCCAGTTCAAATGGTTTGTGTCATGTTTCACACTCCCAAGTCCTTCCATATTACCTGACAGTTTGAAACTGTCACTTCTTGATGGAATTGATGGATGGACAAATGATTATTGTGCTTTCGTTTTATTTGATGAGCAAGAGGCCACGTTCAACTGGGGGAGACACGCCACATTCATTCACTCTTGTGCATTTTGTTAGGTTAGTATTGGTCGTAAGGCAACACGGAAGGACCAAGCGGGCCTTTGGCGGCTGGTGGCACGCGTGTGCTCCTCCTGTCTGGCTTGGCGAAAGGCAACATGTTATGCACAATGGTCGGAGAGAGAAAGGAAAAAAAAAAATGCAAGCCCCTGAATTCTTCCCACAGCAGTCCAGATTAAAATAAATTAATGAGTTCAAAATTTGCGACAATTCCAGTGTAGGTTTAAATAAAAAAAAAAAAAAAATTAAAAAAAACCCGAGACGGACCTGAGGTTTTTGGGGTTTGCATGGGAGGGCAACTTCTCAGCTGGACCGCGCCACTCTGCTCGCTCGCACCTGGCCGACGGGCACGTTGTAGTGGCGGTCGTCTTCGGTGACTAAAGTGACACGGGGCCAGTCGTCCATGTGCTCGTCGGGGTAGAAGGCCAAGAACTCCTCGGTGTTGGCTTTGTACAGGCGGAACACCTGGAGGGTGTGGCGTAGCGCGTATCCCAGCAGACACATCTCCACCTGACGAGAGGCCAGAAAGATTTTGGTAGTCAATTACACAAACTGGATGAAAGACTTGGCGTCTAATTATCCTTATAATGTGAATTTCAATGAGTTTATCTCTAGAAGACGTCATATTGGTTTGAGGTGGGAGGGTTGGCAGCGAGTCAATGGCTGACAATAATAACGGCTGCTTTGAGATCGATAAAATAATCTTTTGAGAAATAAAGTACCCTATTTTCCACACTACACGGCGCATCTTGAATAAATTACCCATTTTTAAACTTGTTTTCATATATTGTGCTGCAACGATTAATCGATTAACTCGATTAATTCGATTACAAAAAAGCGTTGAATCAAATTTTGCCTTTCGAGGATTCATTCAAATCGAGTAGTGTTGTAATGGTTTGTTATGAAAGGGTTTGCATTTAGTTTAATTGATTTGGGTGGATACACCGACCTCTGTTGGCAAAAGTGTCTATGACAACTCATTTAACATGGCAGGATCCAGCTGCTCCCTGATAAAACAAAGTTTTTGGTTTGCGCTAATATGATTGTTTATGCATTCGTAATTTATTTAGAGGGATATTTAACAGGTTTTTGCGGGAATATGTGTTTGAACTATTTAATAGCATTGTTTAAAAAAACAAAACAAAAACAGTTAGCATTTTATAGCATTTAAGCTAGCGGACTTTTGCTATGCAAGTTAGCCAATTGTGCTTTTGTTTTCTATCCTCATTTGTTATTATTTTTATACCATTGAAGCTAAGCTCAGGTATTTTAATTCATTTTTAAACACATTTATTACACTTGTGAAATGAGTGCATTTTTGCATAGTTTGAAAACACTTGGAAATTATTTGTATTGGCATTGAATGCTCTTTTGGAAGTGCAATCTTAGCAAGCCTTTGTTTTACATCTCCTAAAATTAATTCTGCAACACATGAAATGTTCCTAATTCGATTACTCGATGATTCAAACTAACTAATTGATAGAATAATCAATTACTTATATAACCGAGCTGCAGCCCTACACCGCACGATAATGCTTCGTTCAGACTGGACATGTTTTGCTTTGGTTCTTCTTCTTTATCCAATAATGTGAGTTGATGGTTTGGCGCATTTCCTCTACCGACCACTGAAGTAAAGGAGGACTAACTCCAACAGTGATTTTTAATTTTTTTTATTTGCTGTCTGACTGTGCTCCGAAGCATGATGCCTTTTCATTCTGAGTACTGTATTTTTCAGACTATAAAGCTGTGTTTTGTCCTGCGACAATCGCTTGCCCTACATCCATTGCTAAATGCTGTTTTTTGTTCACACCGACCGTTAAATTGACAAAAGTGGAAGACAGCATCATCCGAAGCACTTTCGGTTCACGTAACGTAAGTGTAATTAATATAACGACGTTATTCTCATAATTTGAGTACTTTTTTTCCTTGTTAAAATATTTCTAAGGCTGATTTTTTCCCATTGTGTCCCTGAAAATTTTGACAATTTTGATAATTGACTTTTTTTGCCATTTTAAATGAATATACTGATTGGATTTTTTTTCAACAATGTTTTTTTTTTTTCTCTCTTTTTTTACCCCATTATGAGCATTAAAACACACGTTTTTGCAGCGCTCACCTGCTCCATCCCGGCGCTGATGCCCACGCGGCTCAAGTGATTGGCTAGAAAAGTGCGCGGGCAGTCAGAGGAGTCGCGCGCAAACAGCAACCAGCAGAAGAGGGGGACATCACGGCCGGCCTGCATGTTGGTGTGCAGTTGAGCGGCGCTGCGAAGCATCAGCACCTTGAGCGCCTCTAGCATGGCCACCTCTTCCTCGCCGCCTTGGAAGGCGTCGTCGATTAGCCGATGGCGCTCGGCTTGCGACGAGCAGCTCGCCATCTCGGACCACTGTGGACAAAGACAGGACTTGATTGGACCCTGTGAAGAAATGTTTTTCCAACGGAGGTAAGAGTGAAAATCAAGTCAACCTTGTTTCGGAGGGTCTCCAGATAACTATGAAGCCGGTCCACGACGCCAATTTGTGCTTGATTATCACCGGGAAATGTCCACTCGCCCATCAGCTCAGAAATGACCTTCTGTAATTCAAAGAACACACCAGCTTTAACTTTTCATCTTCAGTATGTCCAAAACAAAGCAGCTCACATATAAAATTAGTTTTTTTGTTTTTTTTCAGTTCGCCACACAACCCACACGCTTTGATCATACCAATTCAGTCATTGAACTGCTTCAAAACTGAGGTGAAATCTTGAAAGTGACTCAAAAGTGTCACAAAACGGAATTGACACGAAATAAACAGGAAGAGACCTGAAAATTGTTTGCACCATTGGTTGCATTTTTTTTTAATGGTCTAAAAATATAGCTATCGGATCAACAAACTATTTCACACACACACACACAAAAAAATCTGATCTTAAGTTATAACGGCGCTCTCATCAACTATAAAGGTGTGACGATAAATGAAAAAGATATCTCGCGAAACTTTGTTGCCCAAACGATTATCGATATGCTCCCACCAAGGATTTACTTTTTAAAAATAGATAAAAAAGGAACCCGCAGGTTGCTACCAAAATCTTCCACAATAATAGTGTCTACGTTAGCTCACTGGCTGCGCTAGACATTTAATTTATTGACTGGATTGGACGTGTAGTGCTCTCAATGGCACTAAAACCAAAGCATTCACAGCCAGTGTTTTGTGGGCATTTACAGGTTACTTCCAGTTGATTTTGAGTCACTTCCTATTCATTTGGAGGACATTCTTGAGTCACTTCCTTTTCAGTACCCCAAAATCAATAGGGAGTGACATGCAAATGCCCCAAAAGGAAAAGGAGGTTGCCGAAAATCAACAGGAAATGAAGTCAAATGCCCCAAAATGCGTTCTTTCAAAATTGTTCTTCATTGGCTGCCTCTGACTGCCATCGATGTTCATTCGCTGCCACCCTACCACTTCAAACGGATTGGACGTCTACTAGTGATAAGCTCACAGCAGAAGGATGAAAATAGCTTGTTTTTCTGTTTATTAGTTTCAAAGTAAAATGATTTAAACACCGATGTATCGATAATGGTTGTATAGCCATATTGTGAGATTGTTATCATAAGCCTTGTATCGTAAATCCTATCATATCCAGTTGTTCCTACCCCTTGTAAGGAGAGAGAAAAAAAGCCTCTGAACTAGCAAGCATTGAAAAAGAACATTGGTAATGTTTCACCCCAAGGGAAAAAAAGTGTTACCGTTGTTTCATCGCTGTCCGATTCATCATTCTGAAGCCAATCTGGCACCTGAGAAGTCTGCGAGAGCACCTGGTACAAGGTGGCCCTCAGGGCGCAGTAGTTGTCCCCCCGCACTGGACGTAGACCAGAAAAGTGCCCTGACATCAGCGAGTAACCCTGTTGGAAATTCACAGGAAGTAGACAAAATACATTATTGTTACCATTTCAACTTTTTAGTTACATCAAATAATTTGCCGTTTATCCAGGGGTGGATCCACCAGAGTGGCATGGGGTGGCAACTGCCACCCTAAAAGACAGTCTTGTCACCCCAGTCAGCACCGACAAAGAACCAATTTGACATTTACTGCCATCATAATAGTAATTGGAAAATAAAAAAGATTGCATGGAACTAAATTTCTCTATTTCAGTTTGTAAATATCACTTGTGTCTTTTTGTAGTGTCTACATACAATTCCTTAGCAATCAAATTCATCATGTATACACATCTGCCGTATGTTGACATTAAGAGAGTAAAGCTGTGCAACAATTAATCCATGTGGATCAATATATCAATTTGTTAACCACAATAGCGTACCGCACAAATGCTAATTTTAGACCGCAAGAGAGCGTGACGTCACCATCGTAAACCGGAAGGGGGTCAACATAGAAGCACGCTCGCAGACGACCCATGCTAATAAAACCTATTTTCTGCCGGTTATCTCTCAAAAAATAACATGCCGAGTAAACAATGCTGTTATGGAACTTGTAGAAACGACTCCAGACATTACGGCCGTCCACATATGAAGGATGTTTTCTTTCGTTTCCCACTCCCAGTCTCATTTGCAAGCATTCCAACATCAAAAAGAAGGAAAGTGGTAGACTCGGCAAATACAGTACTGTTCTCGACGCAGCAAACATTTTGTTGGATCTTTATATGATGTCACATCTCAATGGTACTGACACAGGAGAAAATAAAAGTGTTCATCGATATTGCATAGACTTCATAATTATATTGACGGGTCACATCCGTGAGACACTGCGCCATGCCTTACTAGTCGGCCTGCCCACATCAAGAGGACTTATTCTCCAACACGCACGCAGCGATCTAACGCCGGATCTAGGTCAAAAAAGTACGAAAGCTGTACCGTATACAAACAGGAAGGACTGTCTCAGGAGTGATTTGTTCGAGGATTCAAGGTAATTATTATATTTGTCGTAACATGCATGCATTTTGAAACGTTGTGAATAAATCAATGGAAGAAATTACCCGCTACAGCATTGGCATTATACTTCGCAATGTTTACGTAACATAACTGCCCGTTTTTTTTTTTTTAAACATTTAAACAATAATCAAGACTGGTTTACATCCATATAGAATTCAGGGATTTAAGCATTTATTCACCAGAATTTTCAACGTAAAAAGCTTTTTGTGTGTCCACTCAGTCAGCTTTGACGGAAATAAGCCCCCTATTATTCGGCCCGTGTCCCGTCAATATCATTATAAAGTCTATGGATATTGTTTGATGATGTAGTGTAAATCGGATTGTCATATCAAAATACAGTAAGCAACGTTACACTATTTTTTTTTTTTTTTGTACTTTGTTTAAATATTTGTTCTGTCAAACAACAAATCGGGAGTACAGTGGTACCTCTACATACAAAGTTAATTCATTCCAGGACCTTGTTTGTAAATCGAAATGGTCGTATGTCGAGCAGGATTTTCCCATAAGAATATATTATAATTCCATTAATTCGTTCCACAGCCCAAAAACCTACACTAAATCCTTAATAAATACTGCTGGTACTATTAAAAATGGCAATTACATACAGAAAAACAGACAAATTATTAATAAAAATCGGAATAAGAAAAAAAAATAATGAAAATTCCTGTAATAATGTAACAAATCAGGTTCTAATGTTATTTATTTATTTGGACGTTATTTAACGTACCTGCACTGACGTGACAGAGAGAGATAGCTGTGCGGTTGAGTTTACTTTCGCTTTCAATGTTTTCTTGAGAAGACCGTCAACTGCGGGGGACAGTATTTATTTTGTGTTGGATAAGTTCTGAAATAAATGTTAAAGACCTGACGAAGCTGGCGATTTCTTTGGCGATGTTACCACAATAATTGTCAATTTAACTTATAAAGACTGGCCAACTGTGGTCGGAGGAGGACCATGGAGACGTATTGTTGAGCCAGTTCGCGGTTGCGCACCACACACTAATATTTCTTATGATTTGCAACTTCATTTGAATGTAAGCGTCACCTTTTTCCTTGTTTCACCACCTGTACCAACATTTTTGAAACCTGTGTTAATTTCTCTCACAAGAAAGTCAGCCGTACGTCCGTTTGCGTTGCTGTCATGTCATCGTATTTCGAGCACGTCGTCGGATGTAGAAACAAATGGCGAGTCAAGTTTTACGTCGGATGTCCAAAAGATTGTGTGTCGAAGCGATCGTATGTCGAGGTACCACTGTATTAATAAACTGGCCCTCTTAATATATACTTTTACAACAACCTCAAGATTATTAACATCAGAATAATGTATAATGTAGCACTGTACATTTCCGTAATCACAAATTTGATGTCCTCTGAAGTTTTACATAAAACTTCAGCGAATAAACCATATTTCATTCGCATTTAATTCATTCGTGGACTAGATAAGGAATTAGCTTCAAATATGCTGTTATAATAACAACAGCATATTTGAAGCTAATTCCTTGTCTAGTCCACTTAAATTCAAATTTATCAGGTACAGTACATTTGTAGAGTATATGGTGGTAGAGGATAGCGCCTTGAAACAGGACAATGTCATTGTCAGTGGCATAAGGCAATGTTAGTAAGAAACAACAAAAAATGGCGTCGATAAAAAGCTACCTCTGGATCAGGTCGGCTCTTTGGCACCAGCGACATCATTTTCGGACATAATTAGTACGTTTAGCTCCGTAGATATCTCGCTCCTACACTATTTACATGCGTCTACCATGAGTGACACGGGTGAGTTTGACCCCCCTAGCAACAGTTGCTGGGTTCATTAATATCAATGCACAAAGGTGACGTGTTACGTGAGGCACACTATTGAATGTTAATTTGATCAAAATTCAAAATTATAATTGCCATATGCCATTTTGTTGCAGGCATGAAAATGGGTCGGGGGTTAAAAAGGTGAGAAGGGTGTGGAGGAAATATGTTCCGGCATTCTGCCAAAATGCCAAAATTCTGCCTACATGAGGCGAATTTGACAATTTTAATTTTTCACATAAGGCTTAATATTCGGGTTAGCGGGAGTTTAATTAGTTGAAGGAGTTGATTTCAACCACCATTGACCCGCGCTAGCTTAGCCACTCCAGAGCCCTGAAACTAACAAATAACTGGCAAACTGCACAGAATTTGTTCAAATCAACTCCAACGACTAATTAAACCCCAGCTAACTCAAAGATTAAGCCTAATGTAAAAAAATTAGGGCAGTGTTCAACGCAAGCTGCAACGGACGGCAGTAACTTTGTCTAGCTCAAAATATGAAAACGATTGAAACAATTACTCACCAAATTCAATATGCTGGCAAATGCATGCATCTAAAAAAAAAATGGGAGTGAGACCTCCCCTCGTCCAGTGAATGTGAATTTGTGCTTAGGACAAGATCATCTGTCGCAATTAGCCATCTTTGACGCTCTCTTTTTCTCCCCCTGCATTCAAGCTTGTTTCTCTCTCAGCGGCTGTGATTAACCTCAATGTAATTTTTTTTTGGCAAACTTTTTCATGGAGCTAAACTGTCGAAGCTACTCACACGTGGAAAAATACGATTGTACAACGTTTTAAATGTATTCATTTGGTGTATTTCAGTTACCACGATTTGAGAGATCAATAAATTGAAGAAAAGTACGCCTTGTGTTTGGAGTGTTTGTTTTTGGGTTTGCTGGAATAGCGTCACTGACACACGCAGCATCAAAAGGGGAAGGTGTAAGCGCTGCCGCACCAAGCCACTTCTGGCTGCATTTTTGACACATGAAAAATAACGAATATGTACTACTGTATGACGGAAAATTTTATTGGTTTTGTAACTGCGACGTTTTCATAGCATGGTAAACCGTTAAGGTAACTGACACATGCCTACACCCGACCCCCCCTCTTAAAAATGTTCTCCTCGGATCTACACGATTCACGTAAGTCATCCCTTTTGACTTCAAAACGGCGAATTTCGCCGAAAGGTGAGAGATTTTCATGCCTGTTGTTGGAAACAACAAAAAAATCCATTAAAAACAATGGTCATACACGATCAAAGGCCCTTGAATCAAATCACCGCAGCATAACGGATCGTTATCCAAAGAACTGATAATGTATTTTATAACATCATGAAATATTTTCCACCCTCAAAAAGTTCCTACACCCGGTCCCCACCCATTTTTCTAGATCCACCCGTATCTATATTCATCAACGGCACTTTATTATAAAATAAGCGGACAAAGCACAAGACTCACCTTTCTAATGACCCGACATTTGGCCGTGTTTCCTCTCCATTCTTTCTGGCTATACGACAGTATGTTAACCACCGGGCCTAAACTTGATCTGGCATTCACTGTGGAGCATAAAAAGTAGCATTATGGTATACATATATAATCACACATAGTATGATGTCAGACACATGACAGTGGACTCAGCATGAACTCTAAATTCTTAAGACTTTTGTTTTTCTATTGAAATTATTTTCCTGCTTAACAAAATCTGAGTTTAAATATCAGCAGGAGTTGAATTTATGAACACGACTGGCTTTGAATTACTTTCGAATGGCTCTTCTTTCTTGGACTCAACAGGTGATGGCGGCTCTTCAGCTCCTCTGTAAAGATCTTCGCTAAGGATGACAAAAAAAAAAAAAATTCATTACATTTAGATTACAGGCAACCGTCGTCCAATCAATTTAGATTTTCAAAATGTCAAAAATCAATGCCAATCCGAATGGATTGGAGGTTTGTCTCCTCCAGTGTCACTGAAACATGGTCAATCATGTAATATAACACAACTAAACCCTTTTTTAATAATCAGCTGTATAACAGGCACAGTTTTATGGAAAAATACTCCCTAAAAACCTGTCCATGTGTTTTAATGGGCAAAATATGCAAAAATAATAATAATCATTCTTCACATAACCCTGCCAAATTTAAAGATACGACTCTCTTCTTACACCAGAATTAAAAAAGAAAAAAAAAAAGCGCCATATTTTTTAGTAATCAGCTATACAAAATGTACCGTTTTAGCAGAAAATACTGCCCAAAAACCTCTGTTTTTAAGGCCAAGTTGTGCTATCATTTTCCATATAATAACTCCACCAAATTAAAGATTATACTGTAGACTTTCGACAGGGGGAAAAAAAAAGTGAGTGTGATTCTACCTTTTTCCGTTTTTAGTAATCAGCTGTACAGCATTCACTGTTTTATCGAAAAAGTACTGACAAGAATCCTCTCCAGGTGTTTTTAAGGGCAAATTGTGCAAAAATGAGGTATGCTTCTTGATTCTTTGTATTAGACGATGAATATTATGTCACAGAGCTATGATAAAAACACATGGGATGTTTTAACTCTGAGAGGGCGGAGCTTAAAACATCTCTGATCAAGTTAAAATCACACCTGCTGCTCAAACTGACTTCTTCTGCAGCCGTTTGCCGACTCTCCAGAGCCTCTTCCACCAACTCCTCGGGATTGTTTTCCCCCATCTTGTCCTCGTCCTCTGCCATTTCGTTGTCCTCGGGTTGACCTCCGTGTGGGTCTTCTCCAGCATGCTGGTAGATGTTTTCCTGCTGGCTTTCCTTGGCTGCATGCGGGCTGCAAAGAGCAAAACTTTTTACTCAAGTCTATAATCAAGGGTGGCTTGACAAATAGGCTCCTGGTGAGAGCCTGCCTCCTTGTGGACGGAAGAAGTAGTAGCATAGCACGAGGACGGCAATGGCTGTTTTTGAAACATCAAACCCGCTGACCTGCTGGTGTGCTCGGACGTCGTGGTTAGCATCTCCACGTCGCTGGAGTGTGCAGGGCGTTGCTCGTCACCACAGAGCGGCGCTTCTGTGGGCTCGGCACAAGTTTTGTGGCTTTTTTCTTTCAGGCGAGAAAGCATCGCTGAAACTTTGACTTCAGAGTCGTTGTTCACTAAACTAAAACTACGTGTAGAGAGAGAAAAAAAAAGTTTCACAAAAATAGCTTTCATGAATCATAAGGGCACAAAAAAAAATTGAATCTGGAAAAAAATGGCTTTTTAATTATACTTTTAGATATTTTTTTAGCATTTTCCTGGAGATAATAGTTTATTTAATATAATGTGAGACAGATATATGCAGGGTAACCCCAGTGTTTTATTTGCCTGGTGGGCTGGCATATTTCACAGGTGAAAAGGCAGTAATTCAAAGAATTTATAATTTTTAACTCATGGGGTGCCATTGGAGGAGATAGACATCCAATCCATTTTGACCGGGAGGGTTGGCAGTGATCCCACAGTCAAATTGGATCAGATGTCTGGCAGTGAAAGACATACCTGTCAAGTTGTACGAATTTGGCGTAAGTTGTACACGTGAGCACTGATTTTTAAATGTGTGCGTCGTACGTTCAAAATCTACGTTTTTCGTGCATTACGTTTTTTTCTCCGTTCGAGTTTTGTCACCGTTGAATGACGCGAGAAAAGTCAGCGACACGGAAAGAGAAGAGTGTTTGTTGTGACGCTGTAGCAAACGCGATGGTATGCTAGATGGCTCCAATATTTCCTGGCTGTGGCCGACAGCCTACAATCTACGGCTTGATATCACATGCGCATGGAACTACATGCGAAATGATGGCGTCAGTAAACAGCCGCCACCTTAAAGCAGTAGACTTCTCAGAAAGGCTCTGTTGTAGTGAACCTTTCTAGCGAACCTAAGTAACTTTTATCTAAAATACTCCTAAATCAGCAAAATCTTGACTTGAATCTATCTTTAAATGATGAAACGGTTTTAAAACTTTCACACATCAAACATGGAAGGGAACTAATGCAAAAATGGGAGCAATTTTAACAACTTTAACAGTTGATTCACAACATTAAATGACTTCCAAACCTAGCAAAGATTATTATGTTTTTTTGTTTGTTTGTGTTTTTTTTTTTTTTTTGGGGGGGGGGGGGGGGGGGGGGGAATGAAAAAAAAAAAAAAAAAAAAAAACGGTAACACCAGCTACCTTGCCAAGTAACTAATTACTCTTACATTCAGGTAACTGAGTTACTATCTCAATTAATTTGCAGAATGAAAAGTGACGAAAGTGGAGATTTTATTCTGCCAATTTGTTGCCGAACACAATTTGCAAGCAACTATAGCTGATCACTTCTCAGAATTAGCAAAAGAAATGTTCCCTGACTCAAAGATTACATTGGTAAGTTAATTTTATCAATTGACCTTTTTAAGTAATAATTGGACAAACTAACGAACTACCTTCAAGGCAAACTGAATTGCGAGCTGAAGTGCCATGAAGTGCAGCCATCAAGACATGATAGAAATTGCCAAAAGTGCAACATACAATTATAACAAAAGTCACTGTAAAGTTTTAGTAATCATGATGTAGCTGAAGATATTGATTGTTCTTTGATTGCACCATGTTATATGTTATAATATTACCAATACATTCATATTATTCTAAAAATTGAGTTTTATTTTTGTTTCATATTGCACGCTATATACAACGTTGTAAGATTAGTCACCAATTTGTAAGGGAATACGTCACTATTTGTAAGATTGCCAATGGCCTCGGGTTGACAGGTATGGAAACAGTTTAAATTCTTTTGAAAAATACCAAAAGTATTGCATACTATACACATAAATTACTTAGTTTTTTAGCATTTTAGTATTATTACTATCAATGTTGTGGCGCAATGCATGGTTTGGTGAGTACCATTTTCAAGCAAAACTTGCGTACAATTATTATAAAAAAAATAAATAAAAAAAACTAAAAAACAACAGAGCAAGTGCTTGGTTTTTGAGAAACTTTTTCACTGTTGAAAAAGCAACATTTAAAAGAATTTGTCATTTTTAATTCAAACTCATTTTAAAAGTTAGTAAAGTGTTGCATAGTATAAATATGGATTGTTAACAAAGCAATTTTAGCCAGTATTATTATTATCAATTTAGTGGCATAATATATTGTGTAAAATAATATAAAAAGAATTTATGTATTTTAAATCCCACAAAAACAATTTTAAAAAATAGAAAACGTATGTATGCAAGTAGGAGATATATGAAATCTTGTGCTTAACCTGAATGGCTGCCATTAACAGGAATGGCCTGCAGAGATCATTCGCAGTTCCTAGTTTAAAATTGATTGGACGTCTATCTCGCTTCAATGTTACTGAAATACCATGATGCTCTGCATAATAAGACTAATGAACAACAGGTTGTAAAGCAAGACTCACCATTTGGGCTCTAATGTGTTTTCCTGAAACGTTGCATTCTCGGACGCCTCCTGAGTGTCGGGTGAAAACGCCTCTTTATTGCTCTTAAGAAGCTCCTTCACCAGTGAGTGGCTTTCTGCCATTTTGTCACTGCTGTCGCCATCATGGTGGCAAATGTCTGGCACTTCCACATCTTTGCAAGGAGATATTTCGACTTTTTGCGTGCAGTCCTTTTGATTTTCACCCTTCCCCGCTAAAACCGAATGCTTGTTGCCACCTTCGCATTGACCCTTCACTTCCTGCAGGATCTCGGACGGTGCTTTCTTCTCCGTTAAAGTCATCTCGTCTTCCTCAACGTCATTTTCTGCGAGTGTGGCAATCTCGGGTGAAAGCGCGGACGCTTCAAAGTTTTCTTTCTGTGGGGATCCGTTTAACCGAGATAGAATCTGCTGGGGACTGGCATGTTTGGGCGGAATAGGCAACTGAACATCCTCCATGTCAACAACTGTTAATGTGGTGTCGTCCATCGCCTTCCTGGATTATAAAAAGACAACATAAGACATTAACTGAGACAATATTCAAATAATAGTCATTGTTATATCCTATTTACTCGCGTATGAGTCGCAATTTTTGACCAAAATTTAGTCCAAAACTGCGTGTGACCTATATGCCAGATATGCTTTCTTTACTCTGACCATTGCCCAACTTAATTGTAAAGCATACAAGTTGCTCTGTACGCTAACTACAGTGGTACAAAAAAGTATGAACCTTTTGGAATTTCTCACATTTCTGCAGAAAATTACCATCAAATGTGATCTGTTCTGTCAATCTGTCAAAATCACACAAATGAAAATACAGTGTCTGCTTTAACTAAAGCCATCCAAACATTGATAGGTTTTCATATTTTAATGAGAATAGCATGCAAACAATGACAGAAAGAGGAAAAATAAGTAAGTGAACCCTCTGCCTAAGGAGAATTCAAAAGCAATTGAAACCAATTTTTACCAAACAATTTAAGTCAGGTGTTTGCCCAATCACTGATGAGTGGTTGAAAGCTGCCCTGCCCACTATAAAACACACACCTGGTAAGAATTGTCTTGTTGAGAAGCATTGTCTAATGTGCATCATGGCTCGGTCAAAAGAGCTGTCTGAAGACCTGCGATCAAGGATTGTTGATTTGTATAAAGCTGGGAAAGGATACAAAACCATCTCTAAAAGTCTGGATGTTCATCAGTCGACAGTCAGAGAAGTTGTCTACAAATGGGAAGGGTTTGGCACTGTTGCTTCTCCCAAGAAGTGGCCGTCCACCAAAGATGATGCCAAGAGTTCAGCGCAGAATACTCAGTAGTAAAAAAAAAAAAAAGACACCTAAAGTGTCTGCTAAAGACTTACAGAAATCACTGGCGCAGTCCAATATCTCTGCCCACATCAACTATATGTAAAACTATGGCCAAGAATGGTGTTCATGGGAGGACTCCAAGGAGGAAGCCACTGCTGTTTTAAAAAAAACATTGTTGCTTGTTTAATATTCTCAAAAGGGCACTTGGACACTCCACAGAGGTTTTGGCAACAAAGTTTAATTGTTTGGGGTAACACACAACATGTGTGGAGCAAAAATGGAACAGCTCACCAACATCAACCCCTCATCCCCACCGTGAAGCATGGTGGAGGGAGCATAATTTGGGGCTGTTTTGCTACTTCAGGGCCTGGACAACTTACAATCATTAATGGAAGAATGAATTCCAAAGTTTATCAGGATGTTTTGCAGGAAAACCTGAGGTCGTCTGTCAGACAGGTGAAGCTAAAAAGAGGATGGATGCTGCAACAAGAGAATGATCCAAAACACAGAAATAAATAAACTTCAGAATGGTTTCAGGAGAACAACATACACGTTCTGGAGTGGTCAAGCCAAAGCCCAGACTTTAACCCCACTGAGATGCGTCGGCATGACCTAAAGACAGCCAATAAACGTCTGAAAGCTACTGGAGTCTCATATGAAATCAACACGCACGTGTGAAGAGTGCACGCACGCACGAGGCGATAAATCGCAGCCGGGAACATTGCCGCCCTCATTTTTATTTACCGTGCTATAATTTGACTTATTACATATCGCGACAGGCTTAGGAACTACAGCAGTTTTGTAGAGAAGAATGGGCCAACATTAGTCAAGACCGATGTGCCAGACTGATCTGCAGCTACAGGAAGTGTCTGGTGGCAATTATTGCTGCCAAAGGCGGGGGGACACAAAATATTAAATGTGATGGTTCACTTACTTATTTCTGTCAATGTTTGCATACTATCCTCATTAAAATATGAAAGCCTACAAATGTTTGGGTGGTTTTAGTGAAAGCAGACACTGTTTTTTATCTGTGTGATTTTGAGAAAGATTTTATGCAGAAATGGGAGAAATTCCAAAAGGTTCAGATACTTTTTCATACCAATGTATACAAGTCATACTAAGTATACAAGTCATGCTCAAAATAATCTACAAATGTCTGTTAGAAAAAAAATAACATCTTGTACAACACCACAAATATGCAAAGTCAAAGGAAGAAATAAAGACTGACATCACCGCCGAAGCAGCAACTGTGTATAACGCGCAGCCATCTTGGCTTTCACAACAATGTTGCCAAGCGAGCTCAAGAGGTTGCTCTCTGAGCCCTTAAAGAGGAATTTGAGGGCTTCCATCCATGATGATGAGGAAGAGTTACCGTAAGACAGTTAAGATAAACTAGTAACCTAATCTATTTACCACACTGGCATTGTTGTGTATTTAGTTGTTACTATGTATTTAAGTTGTTACTAAATAAAAATAGTCAAGTAATACAAGTAGTTTTAAAATTTTTCAGTCATATTGGTATCAAAAATTGATCCCAAAATTGCCCCAAAATCTCAAATATTGTGGTGTAACCTATACAAGGGTCAACCTAAAATACCACACCTACTTTTTACCACTAACTTAACATATCTGTCTGGGCGACCAAAACGTGAGTGTTTAGTCAAAAAATTAAAGCAGCTTCAAATTCTTCATTGACCGCGCTTAGCGTCCAATCCAGTTGGAAGTGGGAGGGTTGACAGCAAATGAAGGAACATTTATTCTCTGCCACTCTTCCACTTTAAATGGACCGGACATCTACTAGTGATGAACTTAATATTTAGAACACCCCACAATTAATCTTCAAGAACGCTCACTTTATGTCATCGTCGTCATCTTGAGGGCCACACGTGCCCCCTACCGCCGCAATCACCTGGCCACCAGACCCGGCAGGTTTGGTGTCATCATTTAGTAACCCGCTTCGCTCCTCAACGCTGCCGCAGGGACTCTTAGGGTGACAGCAGCTGGCCCCCATCAGAGTGCTCCCCTTGGTGCCCGGACGGAGGTCAGGCGGGGGCCCAACGGAGTCGCCTTATGTGCTATGAAGGCGGCTCGACAAGGGCGGTCATACCTGAAACGACAGAACCACTTGTTAACAAACAGACTGCATTTTTGACATTTTTTATCACCTTTTAGGCTAACATTTTACAGTATTAAACATGTGGGGATGCTTTGCTCCCTCACGGGTCACATCCTGTCTATTTTGAGTCACTCCCTCTGAATTTTGGGTAATTTTCAGGTCATTTTTTTAGTCATCGCATATACCATTTTTTGTCAAACTCCAAGGTTTTTTTTGCCGCAACAGTAAACGTGAGGAGCTAAATTGAAAAAGCCTGCAACGTATGAATTTTTGGAACTTTTCGAAGTCTGTCAAAGCGTGCCGCAAAAGCTGTACAGGGGGAAAAAAATGAATATTTAACGTGGAGAGCTTTTCTACAACGAGGAACTGACCCAAAATTAACTCATTGCCCAACACTGACAACGACCACCATTCAATTAATTTAAACTGTGAGGACTGGTTGAGAATGCTCATCTTTCAGTGCCATTGAAGGCACTAGACGTCCAAACCAATTTGACAGGGAGGGGCAGCATACTTGTCAAGTTGTACGGTTTCAGCGTAATTTGTAAAAGTGAGCACTGATTTTTAAATGTGTACACCGTACGTTCAAAATCTGTACGTTTTTCATGCATAACGTTTTTTTTTCTCCGTTCGGATTTTGTCACCATTTCGGCAACGAAACAACGTGGGTTACTATGCGTTACTACGTTGGTTGAATGACGCGAGAAAAGTCAGAGACACGGAGAGAGAAGAATGTTTGTTGTGACACTGTAGCTAACGCGATGCTAGGCTAAGTATCTCCAATATTTCCTGACTGTAGCCGACAGCCTACAATCTAGGCCTACATATCAAATGCATATAGAATTACATGCAAAATGACAGACTCGGCCGCGTTAGTAAACAGCCGCCATTTTAAAGCAGTAGACTTCTCAGAAAGGCTCTGTTGTAGTGAACCTTCCTAGCTAACCTAAGTAATTTTTATCTAAAATACTCCTTAATCGGCAAAATCTTGACTTGAATCTATCTTTAAATGATTAAACGGTTTTAAAACTTTTACGTCGAAAGTAGACAGAAGGGAACTAATGCAAAAACGGGAGCAATTTTAACAACTTTAACAGTTGATTCACAACATTAAATGACTTCCAAACATAGCAAAGGTTACCATGTTTTTTTTTTTTTTTTTGAAAAAAAAAAAAACAAAAAAAAAAACCATGAAAAGTAACACCAGTTACTTTGCCAAGTAACTAATTACTCTAACATTCAGGTAACTGAGTTACTAACTCAATTACTTTTTGGGAGAAGTAATTTGTAACTGTAATTACTTTTTTAAAGTAAGATTAACAACACTGGTCATAAAGATGAAGTCTGCAGAACGAAAATTGACGAAAGCGGAGATTTTATTCTGCCAATTTGTTACCGAACACAATTTGCCTGCAACTATTGCTGATCACTTCTCAGAATTAGCAAAAGAAATGTTCCCTGACTCAGAGATTGCATCGGTAAATTAATTTTATCAATTGACCTTTTTCATTTATAATCGGACACACTAACAAACTACTTTCAAGTCAAACTGAATTGCGACCTGAAGTGCCATGAAGTGCAGCCATCAAAAGACATAATAGAAATTGCCAAAAGTGCTACATACAATTATAACAAAAGTCACAGTTAAATTCTAGTAATCATGATGTAGCTGAATATATTTATTGTTCTTTGATTGCACCAGGTTATATGTTACAACATTACCAACAAATTCATATTATTTAATAAATTGAGTTTTATTTTTGTTTCATATTGCACGCTATATACAACGTTGTAAAGATTAGTCACCAATTCGTAAAGGCATACGTCACTATTTGTAACGGCTTCGGGTTGACAGGTATGGGGCTGTCAGAAAGGCATAGACGTCTAGTACCGTCAATGGCAGGCGACGAGTTAACCAGCAAGCGACCCGAAAATGCCCCAAAATCAATAGGTAGTAAACCATGGGAGCGAATTCTCCAGAAATAGCATTTTCTAGTGCCTTGTTCTTCTAATTGAATGAAAAAAAAAATCACATTTTCATTCGACATAACAAACCAACCATAAATGCGACAATGGCAACTAATTTCTGAAAACGCCGACAAGAATTAACAATTATTTAACATTACGTGACGCAATAAATGTAAATGCTAGTCGTTTCCACATCTGCAACATCCGTTAAGACCCATTCGATATTATACGTCGTAGGTTACAACAACTTTACGGCGCATTTCCACACCTCACCTGTCCAACAACACGGTCAATAGTCAAGTGTCACGGAATAAAGATATAAAAACATCAAGGTTAACATGTCACAATGACACAGAATACATTGCACGACTGTGGAAAGTATCGAAAGTTTGTGAGCATAAAGCGCAGGTGTTGCTTTCGCTTTCGTTAGCCCGAAAGAAGCTAACTAGCAGGCTAGCACCTTGGTGAACTTCAACGAGCCAAACACTCCGTCCGGACCGACAGAAAGCCGCCGCATTGCTGGTGGTTTGTACTCACGCGAGACTCCGGTGCTATGCTGGAGCATTCTTGTAATTTTATTGTTTATTAACGGGGGATGTTTGTCAGCGGGACTGCCGAACGCAGTACATCTGTCGGCGTAAGCCCCGGAGTAGCATTAATATGGAGGGAGCACCGAGGGTCACGGCTCCGGGTTGACGCGGGTGACGTCATCGCTGGATGCGCCGAGCTGTGCTGTGTTCAAAAACACCTTGGAATTTGCAGCACTTGTAAACATTCTGTACGTTTTAAGTCCGTTATTATTTTTATATACATTTACGGGTTTTCCTCAAAATCATTGCGTAAAAATATTTTTTTGAAGAAGATCGGTAGGCATTGGCTTTCTGAAAAGCATTTTACAAAGTTCCACAAAGACAGCTTTAACTGAATATACAGTATACACCTGTTTGTCTTTTTTTTTTTTACTGTTTATCAAAATTTAGAACACAATTTTAATTAAATAAAATTGTAAACATTACGTGCCAGTTAAGATAAAATTGCAAAACAGTTACGGGACATTTCACTGTGATAGATGGTTTCACTTCTATATTTGAACAACTGCCAAGAGTAGGAGGTAGTTGCATTTTTTTGTTACCTGTTCTTTCACTTCCACTTTTTAGACAGGAAGATCAAAAGCTACATTAAGTTCAAACTGACTAGAAAACATACGAATGTGATTTGACATAATTCCTAATGAATTTGCTGCATTAAACTACCTTGACAGGACATGTCAGTATTGCCACATAATGATTTTAAATCCTAGTTTTGACATTTTTTCCACATTAAGACAAAAAAATTGAGACATATTTTACAAATGACCCAAAAATACAACAGATAAGTCTCAAAAGTTCAAGAAATAATGTAATTACTGTCCAATTAGTAGACAAAAAAAGCAAGAAATATTTGCAGTACAATAGTGCCTTGACTCTTTCCACCAGAGTCTAAAACCATTTGAATGTAAAAATCGATCGCCCAGAAACACCCTTGTGTTTTTTAATAAGAAAACTAGTTAAAAACAATACATTGTGAAGAATGTTTGTGGATTGATTTCATGCATTAATTCGTTGCGTCACTCTGCCACGAGGGGACAGCAGATCGTCACAATGTAGATCCAATGAAATTTCTTTTTTTTTTTCCATCCATCATCTACCACCTAATCCGGGGTCGGGTCGTGGGGGCAGCAGTTGAGGATAAAAAAACAATTTTTTAAAAATGGGTTGAGTGAACGTATTTGTTCCCTCAAAAATTGAAGAACCACTATATTTATTGTCCAAGTATTGCGTCACAATTTGCGTGGGTTAAATATTCTCCAGTTCATTGATGTGCTCCATCAGCTCCTGAGGCAGCCCGAACTCTGACACAATGTCCCTGCAGCGCTGCACCAGCTCGCTGAACGGCGCTCCACAGTCGGGAGAGGAACTATCGCCGCTGGCTGAACACTGAGCAGATTCGTTGTCCATTTGTTCCTCTGCTTTACAACAGTTGCTTTTTTGGCAGCCGCCCGGCGGGCACACCACCTCTAGCTCCTCCATGCTCTCCAACACATTGTCCACACTGGGAGGTGGGAGCTTCTCCATGACTTTCATGATTTCCGTCACGATGGAGTCTTCATGTAACGAAACGCGCTGAAGGAGGTCCGTAACAGAGTCGGGGAAGGGCTCGCCTTGATGCTCTACTTGGTACCAGCTGCCAATTGCGCTGTGAGGCACAAAACGGAACATGTTACATGTGGAAAAAATGACTTATATTGAAGTTAATGTCGCATTTAACCCTACCAAACAATCCCTCGGAGTCGGCCGACCGCCACCGTCTTGGCAGCTCCCTCCAGGAAGCCCTCCTTGAAGCCCACTTCCAGCGCGGCGTCCTCGCCAGCATCAGCCCCGTCCACGTAGCCGTCCTGACCAAAGAAATCAACAAATGAAACGCCAAAAAATTCCACATTTTTATATAATATAGAATGGATTTTTTTGTAGTTTCATATATTCAAAAAAATTTCAAAACATGCACTATAGTTGTTTTTTTCTCAACATGTAACCTGTTACTAAGACTTTTTTTTTTTTTTTTTTTACCTCTGTGAAGTTGGCCCCCATCAGACGCAAATTTATATAAAAATGATGTCAAACGTTTGTGCTACATTTGTGCTGTAAAGAGTTTTGTTTGTGCTGCTATTGTTTTTAAGATATTTACAATTATTTTATAGGTCAATCTGAGGTCAACCATGTCGCCCATTTTGATTAAAAATTGTGCTATTCGTTTATGCTGCGTTTGTGATGTAAAAAAAAAAATCGTTTCAGCTGTTATCGTTTTATAGACAAGTTTCTGAGGTACTTTCGCATTTATGCTCGCGACTTCCTTTTTACATTTTCTCCTTCCAAAACAACGGTGGGGCTGGAGTAACATTAGTCATCAAAATCCCTTAAAAAAGACAATTTGGAAATATCGCATCCATCTGCCATCATCACGACAGGGGAGGACAACATGTTCATGGAGGCTGATGTGGAACCCAGCTAGTGCCACCACATAGAACGGGTGTTTTTGTAGCCATGTTGCCGCTGTTTTATGGAAGGAAGGTTCTTCCTATCCCTGCATTTTCATGTGTCTGGTGCTCAAATGATACTAAAGCTAAAATCTTCTGCATGAAACGACTTGTTGCCTTTGATATCGTTATTATGATGATGATTGTAATTATGATGATCTTTAATATTATGTACTACAACTACTGTACTGCTATGGCTGCAACACATGCTATCCGCTGCTAGCCTGTAGCTAATCCGTACGTGTAGGATGGAACAATTATGTAAACGCATAAATTCAAGTGTTACAAGTTTTTTGTTCGTTTGTTTACAGGTGGAAGACGCTGTAAGGCAAGGTAAGACAAGTTGATGTGCCTCACAACAACACTTACTGTACGGTGATGGACATATTTCAAGACTACGTACGTTCCACCCGGGGCAGCAGAGAGGCTGTGGCTGGGACAGACGGGTGACTCGCCTTTCGACGGACCGTCAGCTTGATCCCGAGATCCAACTACGAGGTTTTTTTTAACTGCAGCAACTTTAAGATATGCTATTGGAGCTGGAATTACCGAGGGCAGCGGGAGAAAGTCCGTCTGGAGGCCGCCGAGGGTCTGCGTAATGTTGGGTGAAAGTTTGGCAAGGCTCCCTTAAGCCGCTCCGGAGCTCTGCTGTCCGATATCACATTCTCGTATGCTCCACCTTCGTTAATATTTTTCTAAATTCAAAAATTTTATAAATTGTGATTTATTGACCTGTTTTGCACATGTACCAATCGTTTAAATAAAACAAGAAAATGGAATCATGTTGTCCAATAGTTTTATTGGGATCAATGTCTGCAATAAAAAAAGAAGGATATAGTACAGTCCCTGACAAAAGTCTTGTCGCTTATCGATTTTGTAGAAACAGTTGCTAATAACATGACTTTTAATTATTCAATTGGTTTCAGAAATGGCTCATATGAAAGCTAAGACCCTCCCAAATGATGTTGAATGTACAAAAATATATTTGTTTCAACGAAAAAGGATTTATCATTTAATGAAGACATAAAGGTAAATTTTGGCAAGACAAAACTTTTGGCGCCTACAGAAGGTAGTGTGAAAATTGGAAAAAAAAAAGGTACTTCAAATGCAAAAATATGTTATATAACATAAGCGAGTTAAGTAGTGGTGCTGTGAGATCCAAATGTAATATTTTGTTTGACTTCCATGGGCTTCAGCAAGGATTCATACAATTTATTGATGAAGTCATCAGGAACATCAGAGAAAGCAGTCTTGCATGCCTCCCAGAGTTCATCAACATTCTTGGGTTTCGTCTTCCATGCTTCCTCTTTCATCCTGTTCATGTCTGGTGACTGGGCTGGCCAATCCAGGAGGATCTTGATCTTCTTTGCCTTAAGGAACTTTGAGGTACAGATTGAAGTATGTGATGGAGCACCATCCTGCTGCAGAATTTGTCCCTTTTTATGGTTAGGAATGTAAGAGGCAGCTAAGATTTGTTGATATTTCAGACTATTTATGTTGCCTTCCACCCTGCAGATATCTCGCACACCCCCATACTGGATGTAACCCCAGACCATGATTTTGCCACCACCAAACTTCACTGTTTTGTGGCAAAAGGTGGATTTTTCAGATGAATCTTCCATTGAATTACACCACAGTCGCCGCAAATATTGCAGGAGAACTACTGGAGCCTGCATGGATCCGAGATTCACTCAGAAAACAGTAAAGTTTGGTGTATATATATATATATATATATATATATATATATAGGTGCTTCCAGGAGTTCACGCACAGCACAGAAAGTCTCGTAGTCTCATCTATGTCGCGTTGAATCAATTTTGGGAGATTCCGTGGGTTCCTCTGTTTTGATTTTGAAATTTTAACTTTGTCAACACACTGCTTACTTCAACCGCAATGCATGTTGTTCTAAACCGGAAGCTCGGAGCAGAAATTGTCAAGGATGGCGCTGCCCATGTTTCGCTCAGGAAAATTGTCTATAGATATTGAGATATTAATTTCGACTGATGACGTCAATCGTAGCCCCTCCGTCGAGGGTGACGGTGTGTACCAACTCTCTCGATAACAGAGGGGTGTCCCAACAACTAGCACAAATGTAGCACAAATGAATGGCAACCCTTCGGGGGCATTTTACAATAAATGGGGGTGCTAATAGTTAATTTTTTGAGACTCTTCCAGTCAGCTGATCGTCGCCTCCACCAGCTGGCTGCTTCCCCTCCCACTGTGACGACAGCTGATCGACGCCAGACTGGACCGACGACATCGCTGCCACTAATTGGCCACGAAAAAAGCGCCAAGCTTCAAAAACCTGTCGCTGTCAACGCTCTGGGAGGTCACATTTAACAGCATTCTGCCGTAGGCGTCCTCGCCAGCTGTTTGCTCGCCATTCACTCTCGTTTGCATTTGATTGCTACTTTGTTACACTCCCGCTTTTTCGGTGAGGTCTTTTGAGTTTATTCATTATTGGATCGTTTTGTTCACCACTGTAAATAAGAGCACTGAAGCAAGTAGGGGTAAGTCGCCATTTATGTTCAACCCGTTTTCTCCTGTTTTGTATAGCGTAGGAAGTTAGGTTAGTGGCTGTCTTTTCTTTGTTCCTTTTACATGATCAGGGTTTAGTTAGCGGGTGGGGTTTAAGTGTAGTTCCTTTTGTTTGTTGTTTTGGCCTGGGCTTACCCTGAAGTCACGCTTCTTCGGCATTCTGTATATATTCATTGCGAGTTTGATTATTGTAAATAAATTTGTGTCCACTTGTAAATTTGTGTGGCTTGTTTTATGCTACGTCCTTAGCGAGCCGTCTGTGGGACGTAACAGGGGGGCTGAGAGTAATGTCATCACTCGAAATTAATATCTCAAGCCCCTATATTTACTACAAAATGGACCCAACAGGAAGCCATTTCTTTGTGGTACGTTTTTGCAAGTTGTTGGGAAACCCTTCTGGTATTGAGAGTTGGTACGCTGTCAGCCGTGGGAGTTGGATACAAAAGCTGCGAGTGACGTCATCATTCGAAATTATCTTCATATCTATAAAACGATAGCAGTACAAACGAAAATGTTTACAGCACAAACGTAGCACAAATGACTGACACAAATTTTAGCCATTTTTAATCAAATTCTTTTAAACCAAGTTTTTACTAAAATGTTGAGTTACAAAAACATACTATTTTTTAATGCATTCTCCTGTAGTAGATACAATATATTTAAGGTTTTGCCCACGTGACATGCTAAATGAAGTATGTGTCTGCTATGTTTTTTTTTTGTTTTTTTTAAATTTTGCTACGACGACAATCGTTCCCAGAGCAAGTGAAGATCGCAAAATAATCATACCGCAAGTGATATCAGTTTTAACAGCTGGGCGCTCATGTTAGCCAAACTCTGACAACACAAGTAAAGTACCAAAAATAAAGCTCTTACTCTTATTCTTCTCTTCATGTTGTTCGCCCATTCTTTGCTTGAAATACCAAGTTCGTCCGCGTTCTCTTCGAAAACGTCGCCCACGCCGTTTGACGCAGCTTTGAACCAAGACATTGTATGCAGTTCGGCATTAGAAACGTGTTATTATAACAGAACAGTGGCTACTTCTTCTTCTACGGTACATAAGGATGACAATTTATACCAGGCTGTAGCTCTAGTTATGCAACAGCGTTATCTGCAGGAAAGGCGGTTACAATACAAGTGTGTCATAAGAGCCTCGAGGTTTAATATAGGAGGAAAATCGGCAGAGGGCGCTAAAGCATCGCTGTAAACGTGAGCGTTGATGAAAGCAGAGCAGTGTCATGAAAACCTTTCATGTGACGCCATCGTTATGTCAATTAATCGTCAGGAAGTTAAAATAAATAATTTTAATTCAATTCTTAAATAATCATATTTTACAACATTTTATTTGAATAATATGATACCGACTTATTTACTCAATTCAACAAGAATCCTCAACAGTGGCAAGTGACTGGTCATTTATGTTTAGGTACTAATCAAATAAATTCAACATCAGCAAATCACTTATGAAAACTCGAGTCTGCATTATTAACATGTTATTGTGCATCCATAAATCATGTTTTTTTGTTTTTGTTTTTATGTTATTACGACCACCAAACAAGCATCCATGTTTAATTCATCACTGTCCGGTGCATCTTTTCTGCGTCCTGTTTCCCTTTTTTGGGTGCTCATAAATAATATATTCCAACCTCAGTGGAATGCACTCAAAATAACAATCCCTTTATTCGTTCTTGAGTTACCTTGAACACAAACATACAAACAGACATACCGACCAACTACATTGAATGAAAGCTCAAAATTTTCAAATTATTTTGCCAGAGACGCCAACAGTGGATCTACCAGTTTCACCAATGAGATGTCGCAACATTAATCACATGACTCCATTATACCAATCAGACTCAAGCTTGCTGTTCTATGATTATACCAGCTTGTTCAATCACGTGGCGTAAAAAAATCCCGGTTTTTATTTGGCAACGATTGACCACGGAAAACCTGAAATGATCCTTTTAGTTTCATGAGAGGAAATGTTTTCTCCACTAGAGGGCACTCATGCTCCTTGAATGAATAATGCTTCATTTCTGTATATTTTTTTCTGTCGCCGGTATTTAACATTTTTTTGGGGTATTTCTTTGGCTTAATGTGGTAATGTAATAGGTTATAGTTAGAGATGTCCCGATCGATCGGCCGATCGGGTCCGATCACGTCATTTTCAAAGTATCGGAATCGGCAAAAAATATCGGCCATGCCTTTTTTTAATATATATATATATTTTTTTTAATTAAATCGTTTTCTAATTGTATTTAACGTTACAGACATAATATGTTACACTCATCCAGCGTCTTTAGTTTAGGCTTATGGTAGGGTTATCAAATTCATCCCGATAACGGCGGTAATTAGTTTTATAAAAAATGTGTCATGTTAAAATATTTAACGCAATTAACGCATGCGCTGCACGACCCACTTACTCATTGTCGCGCTCAATCTGTAATGACGCTGTTTTACCTATACAGAGAGATAAAAGGCAGCGTATAATGAGTAGAGTGAATTTGGCAGCCTTTGGAGCCTTTTTATAATTGGCTAAACCCTTACAATCCCACTCCCTACGATTAGAAATATCATGGGAAGCAATGTGGGGAAGCAAGTTAGCAATTGATGTTTTTCTTAACACCTTATGTTATTTCCCAACGCAGAGAAGATATATCAATTGATAGCACTACGCACAGTCATGGTGCCACTTCCCATCATGCATTTGGGCATGGCTACAGTATCTGAAAGCTGAAAGCTCAACAAATACACTAGATGGCAATATTTAGTCACAATATACAAAGTCACAATTCTTTCTATCCGTGGATCCCTCTCACTGAAAGAATGTTAATAATGTAAATGCCATCTTGAGGATTTATTGTCATAATAAACAAATACAGTACTTATGTACTGTATATTGAATGTATATATTCGTCCGAGTTTTATTCATTTTTTTCTTAATGCATTGCCAAAATGTATATGATCGGGAAAAATTATCGGGAATGATTGGAATTGAATCGGGAGCGCAAAAAAAAGCAATCGGATCGGGAAATATCGGGATCGGCAGATACTCAAACTAAAACGATCGGGATCGGATCGGGAGCAAAAAAACATGATCGGAACAACCCTAGTTATAGTACATTATAATAATAATGAAAGGTCATATAAATAACTGCTTAGGAGAAAAAAACTTTAAAATTTTTTTTTAAAAATCAAACATCATAAGCAGTTACTCACAATGTTACTCATTATTTCAGTATTCTTTTCACCAAATACTTTTTTTACTTGTACTTGAGCACATTTTTCGGATGACTACTTTTACTTTTATATGAGTAATATTATTTTGAAGTAACGCTACTCTTACTTGAGTACGATTTTTGGCTACTCTATCCACCTCCGCCTAAAAGTAAATTTCATATCATTTTTAAAACGAATATTAACCACGACTAACAAAAATACTTTGCTGCCGTCTAGCGGTCAACCACGAAACTGCACTCAAAATAAACAAGCAGAACCAAACCCCTAGCAAAAAAAACCCCAACACCTTCATTTCTCCTATTTTGTAGTTCCCTCAATTTCCCAGCGTGTTGATTTTGGCCACCTAATGGCTTGTCATTTGGCCCCGGAATTAATCCTCGGAATCAAAACAGATTTTCCAGGGAGCAATCTTCCATCAAGTATTGATTTTTTTTTTTTAACTCACACTGACCGAGCCTGTACTCCCTAATTTAAGATGACAGGCCGGCAGCACAATGGAGCACCTTGGGAGCTCTTCCTCATCTTCCTCCTCAACGATAGATTGCCAGGTTACACAACACGCACGCTTTCACATATAGCTACACATCTATTTAAAAAAAAAAAAAAAAAAAAAATCTAGGGCCGTGCAGGTGCAGCCATCATTACGAGCGATTCACGCTTCCCGAGCTGCCGATATCGCGTGGCTAAATGAGAACGCTAAAGATTAACGGATGACAGAGTCACTTTGATGCGTTACTATTATTTTTCTAAACACAAAAGTACAACATTTTTGCCATTTACTGGATCAAAAATATGTCAAATGAGGATCACACTTCTGCCAAAGCAGCCAAATTCAAAGCATCATCCAGTTCACTTTCTAACCTCTGTGACCTTTAACCTAAAGACCCTGAAATTTAATCCTTTCTTCGGTTTCATATCACAAACATCCCGAAAATTTGATTATAATCCTTTTATTCGTTCGTGAGGGTGGCAGCGAATGACCTTCCCACTTCAAATGGATGGACGTCTACAAGCGATAAACCCATTCCCAGGTTTTAATTTACTTTCTAAGAGCCTCATGATTGACGTCCATCACCGTCAATAGCGCTGAAAAATTTAATGGACTGTACCTACATCTGCACATACGGGCGTCTGCAATCAAGTACTCGAGCGAGACCATTAAGTCATCTCACCTCCCATCGATGCAAATCATGACAGAAATAAACACCGAACTGTAATTTGACTTGTACACGGTCGCCTGAACGCCTCGACCTTGAAATAGGAAGTCGGACTAAACGTAAAGCCGATCGCTCCGTCCAAATCCATTTGAAGCGTGCGCTTATTATTTCGCCGCCTCCATTCTGCACCATTTGCTGTCAAACCTTCCATTTTGACGCTTTTATTGCAAAGAGCAAACACTTTCACACTTGGAAATCCTTCGGTGACGCTTAGGTTGCCTCAAAAAACAGAAATAAATCAGACGAGGAAAGTCTACAAGTTGTACACAGTCGGAAAAGTACTCCAAAAAATGTGTCATTATTTATTATTAGGTGTCATTATTTGCAAGAATAAAGTTGAAATTTTATGAAAAACACGGTTTTAAAGGTAGGAGTCAGAATATTCCGAAACAGGAAATTACCCAATATCAATTGGAAGTGACCCCCCCAAATTAACAGGAAATGACCCAATGGCATCAGGAAGTGACCCGGAATGCCCTTAAATCAATATGAAGTGGCCATTCAGTCATGAGAAATATTAGAGGTGTCAAACAATTAAAATTTTTAATCGAGTTAATTACAGCTTAAAAATTAATTAATCGTAATTAACCGCAATTCAAACCATCTATAAAATATGCCATATTTTTCTGTAAACTATTGTTGGAATGGAAAGATAAGACACAAGATGGCTATATACATTCAACATACGGTACATAAGTACTGTATTTCTTTATTATAACAATAAATCAACAAGATGGCATTACCATTGTTAACATTCTGTTAAAGCGATCCATGGATAGAAAGACTTGTAGTTCTTAAAAGATAAATGTTAGTACAAGTTATAGAAATTTTATATTAAAACCCCTCTTCATGTTTTCGTTTGAATAAAATTTGTAAAATTTTCAATCAAAAAATAAACTAGTAGCCCGCCATTGTTGATGTCAATAATTACTTACACAATGCTCATGGGTGCTGAAGCCTATAAAATCAGTCGCACCCAAGCGCCAGCAGAGGGCGGCAAAACTCTGAAAAACACAACAAGTACACCTTTCACTGTTGTGTCATTTTAATCTGTTTGAGCGGGGCATTTGTGCGTTAATTGCGTCAAATATTTTAACGGGATTAATTAAAAAAATTAATTACCGCTCGTTAACGCGATAATTTTGACAGCCCTAGAAAAAATAAAAAAATTCTGACATATTTGGTCATATGGATATTAAATGTAAATTTTAACAATCTTGAGAGATTCAAGCAATAGAACTAAAGAATTGAAACTGGAAAAAAAGTTTTTTTTTTAACTTTCTGTAAAATGTAATTTTAAATAAATGCAATTTCTGTTGAGGAATAAATTAGGACACCCCCACATTCAATCCCACTTAAAATGGCTTAAATCACACACAGGGCTATCGCATTACGTGCACATGATTAGAACATCATTACCCAGTGTTTTGAAGGAGGCTTGCCTTATTTAAAGTGCCCGTGACGGGATGAAAAAAATATTATGTGAATTTGAATCATATTTTTAGACAAAACGCAGATGATGAGAAATTAGTCTTTTAATCTGCCGTTTAGACCCGCCTGTTATTATAGTGCTCTAGCGTCTCTAGCTGGATGATGATGTCGGCAGAGTCATGATTTCATCTGATTTAGAATTTAGCCCATTGAGGGGGGAAGATTCAGATCGAGGAAAATACGACAGAGAGGGGCAAAATTTCATGATTGTTTCAATCTCTCCAATATTTTTACAGGATATTTATTTTATTTTTTGTTTTTTGTTTTTCTTCTAAGTATTTTTCCTCAATTGCTAAATAAATTCTATGCTCATAAAAATAACAGTCTTGTGCTAAATTGAATATGAAATAATAAAAATGCATGTATTTAGTACGACAGGGCAAAATGACTCCATAATGGACAAAACTGTTGACTTCTTGCACCTCCCGAACGATATTTTATGCCACCGGAGTTAGTCAAGCTTTTGTCATTTCCCGTCTCCCTCCGGTCGTCGGCCGTGTGGCCTTCTCAGTGGACATGGAGTACTTTCAGTTCACCCACAAAATGCAAACCACCTCCTTATTAAAATGTGTGCCAGGATCGCTGTACTTGACATAACATAAAACACGTAGCCAGGGGCGCTGCCAGGGATTTTGGGCCCCATGAAAAGATATCACTTTGGGCCCCACCACCAGTGCCAGGACACACACACACATTTAGAGTATCAACTACGTAATTTCCTGCATTCTGGTGAACCTTTACACAGTAATTTGTGCATTTTCTGCATTAATTTAAGATGAAAATATATTTATGTAAACATACTGCGTATAGAGCAATAATGAATGGACTGCTATCATCTATAAGAAATGTACTGAAGGCCATCTTTTACAATCTAAATATATGCTTATTAGAAATATTCTCAAAGCAAATACCATAATAAATGACTTAGAATAAATGTTTTGTTTTACCTTAACTATACAACAATATGCAGTACTTTACAGTATAGAACTGTTTTAGTATGAAGACATTGCGAAAGGTTTGCCTGCTGTACTGATTAAATGTAAGCTAAAAGTGGAGCAAACACTAGCTAGCAAACAATTACAGTATTTCATTATGGAGTAGGCCTAGCCTCATCTGGAAACTCGCGATCTCCACTATAGGCTACAGCTCCGAAGCGAGGTCCCTTGTTAACAAACTAAATTAAATTGACGACAAACTAAATTCAATAAATTCTTGACAAACTGGATTCAAGCAATTTCAAAAAAAGAAAATTTCCACACCAACTTTCAACATCTGTAGGATACAAAAAAACCGCAGTCATGATTTGGAATTCATGTTTTTGAATAGGTGAATTTCGCTCATTGAGGCCGAGAAAATCCCGTATTTTTTATGGAGTGAGCTGGGACCTCGTTTTGGAGCTAAGATAACAGGTTAATTTTCAGCACTACACTGACACAAGACAACAAACTTCCTTTGTGAAGTACTTTGTCACATTCTGTTGGCCTTTTCTACCCATCTCCTGTTTTGCTTTCTTTTCTTTCCTCTTTTGAAAACCCGATTTTTGTTTTAGAAACATTTCTGCAGTCATTGACTGGTGTAAATGCGCACCGCTGCTCCCGGTCTGATCGAAGGAAGGGCAGACCAAACCATGTAATGAAAATACGGGTGTGGGGTGGCTGGCAATACATATACTCGCTGGGTGTTTAGTTTTTGCCAAAAACAAAACAAGAAAAAGAAACCCTTTGTTATATTCCTATTAAAATTATAATGACTAATACTAAAGATGATCGATCGGGTCCGATCACATCATTTTCAAAGTATCGGAATCGGCAAAAAAATATCGGACATGCCTTTTTTTAAATATGTATATATATAGTAGGGCTGTCAAAATTATCGCGTTAACGGGCGTTAATTATTTTTTTTAATTAATCACGTTAAAATATTTGACGCAATTAACGCAGATTACCCGCTCAGACAGATTTAAATGACGGTACAGTGAAACGCTCACTTGTTAATTGTGTTTTATGGAGTTTTGCCACCCTCTGCTGGCGCTTGGGTGCGACTGATTTTATAGGCTTCAGCACCCATGAGCATTATGTAAGTAATTATTGACATCAACAATGGCAGGCTACTAGTTTATTTTTTGATTGAAAATTTTACAAATTTCATTAAAACGAAAATATTAAGAGGGGTTTTAATATAAAATTTCTCTAAATTGTACTTACATTTTTCTTTTAAGAACTACAAGTCTTTCTATCCATGGATCGCTTTAACAGAATGTTAATAATGTTAATGTCATCTTGTTGATTTATTGTTATAATAAACAAATACTGTCCTTATGTACCGTATGTTGAATGTATATATCCATCTTGTGTCTTATCTTTCCATTCGAAAAATAATTTACAGAAAAATATGGCATATTTTATAGATGGTTTGAATTGAGATTAATTGCGATTAATTACGATTAATTAATTTTTAAGGTGTAATTAACTCGATTAAAAATTGTAATCGTTTGACAGCCCTAATATATATTTATTATTTAAATCGTTTTCTAATTGTATTTAACGTGACAGACAAAATGTCTTACACTCATCCAGAGTAGTTTTGGCTTAAAGTAGGGCTATCAAATTTATTGCGTTAACGGCGGTAATTAATTTTTTAAAATTAATCACGTTAGGTAATTAACGCATGCGCTGCACGACCCACTCACGCATTGTCGCGTTCAATCTATAAAGACGCCGTTTTACCTATAGATATCGCTTAAAGGCAGTGTATAATGAGTAGAGAGAATTTTGACAGCCTTTGGAGCCATTTTTTATGTGGCTAAAGCCTTACAATACCTCTCTCAGCAATTATAAATAACGTGGGAGGCAATGTTAGGACGATAGGTAGTAGTTGATCATTTTCTTAACACCCTATGTTCTTTCCCAACGCAGAGAAGATATATAATTGGTGCCCCTACGCACAGTCATGGTTGCACTTCCCATCATGCATTTGGGCAGAAGTTAAATGGCTGCAGTATCATTTACTGAAAGCTAAACAAATACACTAGATGGAAATATTTAGTCACAATATACAAAGTCACATTTATCCTTTAAGAATTACAAGTCTTTCTATCCGTGGATCCCTCACAGAAAGAATGTTAATAATGTAAATCCCATCTTGAGGATTTATTGTCATAATAAACAAATTCAGTACTTATGTACTGTATGTTGAATGTATATATCCGTCTGAGTTTTATTCATTTTTTTTCTTAATGCATTGCCAAAATGTATATGATTGGGAAAAATTATCGGGAATGATTGGAATTGAATTGGGAGCAACAAAAAAAAGCAATCGGATCGGGAAATATCGGGATCGGCAGATACTCAAATTAAAACAATCGGGATTGGATCGGGAGCAAAAAAACATGATCAGAACATCCCTAATTTGCAAGCGATTACCTAATGTTCTAATTTTCTTTGTGAGCCCCCATCAGGGCCCTTAGAATCAGTATCACTTTTCACCTCAATACGGCACCCCTGCACGTAGCCCACTTAATCTCCGCGTATGCTAATAAGTATTATCGTCCAAAAGACGAAGACGGAAATTAAATGGCCTGCCAAAGACAACACTGTCACTAAGTATGAAAAGACTAACGAAAACTTGATCATTCCTGTGATTGGACTAAAAAAAATTCCAACTTTGAATTAATTACGCCAGAAGAGCAAAGTTTGCTGACACGGACTCGAGTGGATGCTCCGCTTCAACTCATTTGCTGGAGAGCAAAAAGGTCATGTTTACATCAAATCAGCCATTTTCAAGTGTTTCATGTAAATCAACCAGAGCGGACAACCATTTAGTCTGGAAAATTTGTGGAAAACTAACTCCCGAAATGCAGAAAATTAGATTCCTGAAAAACTAAAAAGCACCCCTTTTTTTTACTAATAATGTATCCCTGCGGGTGCTTCTTTTATTTTTATTTGTATTATTTTATTATTTCCAGGATGTCATGTTCAAAGCCGGTGTCAAACTTTTCAAAAGCTTTTTTCCCCAGATATTTCTTTGCTTTTCTGCCGCTTGTTTGTCTGCGAGAGGTCTTGACTGACCTGCCCTCCTCAAAAATACGTAAATTCATCTTTGGATTTGTTATTAAACGGCGGTTCCTATAGGGTGACGTGCTCTCATTTGCTAGGGGTGATTTAAAGAGACGGCGAGGTCACTTTAATTCAACTTGTGCGCAAGCATTCTTTTGTGTTGTTTAGAAGATGTTTTTTCCCCTCTTTAAGAATATTTACACTGCGTGTTATTCAATACATTTTCTGTTGACCTGTAGCAAGCAGTGGCAAGGAAATGTCTTGAATATTTGGATGGAAGGAACTTTAAGTACTTTGACATGCCGCATACTAATAAACTTCAAATAATATCAAAAGAAAGAATCATCAATTTGTGACCTGAATCATCATAAAACTAAAAAACTAAATTAAAATGAACCGATAATAAAGTCAAGAAAAAATGAGTACAAATAATTTAAAATTAAGCAATAAATCATTTAACAAATGTAAAAAAAAAACACTATTATAAAAATGCAAAAAGGTCAGTACAACAAAGGTGAAAAAATAATATTGTAATACTGCAAAAAATGCAAATAAGACAGTAACAAAATATTGTTTATCTAAATTTATAAAAACATAAATTAAATGTATATTTTGGAAAAAATGCAGAATAAATTATACTATACAAACCCAAAAACTAAAAACCTGGAATAGTAAATAATAAAGCAAAAAAAAAAAAAAAAAAAAAAAAAAGTTTTTTGCACACATACACAACTGGCCAAAAGTATTGGCACCCCTGCAATTCTGTCAGATAATGCTCAATTTCTCCCAGAAAATGATTGCATTTACAAATTCTTTGGTAATAAGATCTTCATTTATTTTGCTTGCAATGAAAAAAACACCAAAAAAATGGCAAAAAATAAAAAATCATTATTATTGTACACAAAACTCCAAAAATGGGCTGGACAAATGTATTGGCACTCTTTGAAAAATCATGTGATGCTTTTCTAATTTGTGTAATTAACAGCACCTGTTACTTACCTGTGGCACATAACAGGTGGTGGCAATAACTAAATCACACTTGCAGCCAGTTAAAATGGATTAAAGTTGACTCAACCTCTGTCCTGTGTCCTTGTGTCCACTTCTGACCCAGAGACATAAAAAAGCCAGGCTGGAGTTTGCCAAAACGTACAAGAGAAAGCCAAAAGCGTTTTGGAAAAAGGCATCAACATAGAGTTTACAGGAAAAAAGAGGCCTACAAAGAAAAGAACACGGTCCCCACAGTCAAACATGGCGGAGGTTCCCTGATGTTTTGGGTTGCTTTGCTGCCTCTGGCCCTGGACTGCTTGACCGTGTGCATGGCATTATGAAGTCTGAAGACTACCAACTAATTTTTTCTGCATAATGTAGGGCTCAGTGTGAGAAAGCTGGGTCTCCCTCAGAGGTCATGGGTCTTCCAGCAGGAGAATACCCAAAACACACTTTAAAAAGTACTAGAAAATGGTTTGAAAGAAAGCACTAGAAACTTCTAAAGTGGGCAGCAATAAGTCCAGACCTGAATCCCATAGAAAACCTGTTGAGAGATCTGAAAATGGCAGTTTGGAGAAGGCACCCTTCAAATCTCAGAGACCTGGAGCAGTTGGCCAAAGAAGAATGGTCTAAAATTCCAGCAGAGTATTGTAAGAAACTCATTGATGGATACCGGAAACGGTTGTTCGCAGTTATTATGTCTCAAGGTTGTGCTTCCAAGTATTAGGCTGAGGGTGCCTATACTATACTTTTGTTTGGCCCATTTTTGGAGTTTTGTGTAAAATGATAATGATTTTTTTTTTCATTCTCTTTTGTGTTTTTTCATTGCAAGCAAAATAGAAGATATTACTACCAAAGCATTTGTAATTGCAATCATTTTCTGGGAGAAATTGGGCATTGTCCATTACTTTTGACCAGCAGAGTAAATGCAAAATAAATAAGTAGACAATGTATAAGGTCACATCAAGAGAAAAATAAAGTTGGCAGACATTATAAAAAACATTTTAATAAAAAAACACTTAATAGTATAATTAAATGTAAAATAAAATAGACTTAAAACACACTTAAAAAGGGAAGTTCAGAATTTTTGACAGTATAATTTTCGAGTTAGCTGGGGTTTAATTACTCAGTGGCGTTGGTTTCAACAAATTCCATGCAGTCTGTTAGTTATTTGTTAGTTTCAGGGCTCCGGAGTGGCTAAGCTAGCATAAGTCAATGGTGCTTGCTAGCATGCCAATAAAAAACAACATATACACGCATGAGAATCACCGATGACCCATTTAATCAATTGTGTCGGGTATGTTTTCAGGAAAAAGATATTAAAACTTACCATTGCATGCCAATAATTGTAGTATGAACAGCTAAATTTGTAATCCAGCAGCTCTGTAGGGAACAAGCTGTCGGAATAAAGTCACATCGTTTTTTTTTCACCGCTGATTTTTTTTATTGAGAATGAAAGGGACTCCCCATTCCCCAAATCAATCACCCTGACTCATTGTACTGTTTACTCTTTGACCACGACATGTCTTTGTTTGAACAGTTAGATCTGTTAATATCGTTTTTATTGGCATGCTAGCAAGCACCATTGACTTGTGCTAGCTTAGCCACTCCGTAGCCCTGCAACTAATAAATAATACACTGCTCGGAACTTTTTGAGACCAACCTCACCGACTAATTAAACCCTCACCAACTAAAAAATTAAGCTGAATGTAAAAAATTCTGAACTTCCACTTATCACAAAATACGCTGGTTCCCATGACAGCACCAAGTGCCCCACAAGGGCCCAGAAAGCAAAATATAACTGACATGGGCCAGATGTACTGCAAATTATGGCCCAATTTGGTAAAATGGATCACTTGTCGGATCAGCAACCAGTTTTGGGCCGAACTGGTCCAAAGTAACGGACACGACATTTTTGTACGGCCCGGATGTGGTACACAGTACACAATCTGGGCCAGAATTATATCAAAACAGTTTTCAGTATTAAATTTGGGGTCCATTTTGTTCAATGTATCATACTGTAATGTGTTTAATTGCAAATTAAATGTGTCTATTAAAAGCAATAATGACAACACTTCTTTTTCATGCCATTTATTAATGCTAACATATTAATGCACCATAACAATACGACATTGTTTTTTCACAAAATATTTTAATTGGAAGTAACTCCACATTAAGGATGAGCCATTTTTAGACTGTAAACAACATACTGTATTTGTTAAGGTTCTTGGGTAATGGGGGATCTAAGCGCAGAGACAGGCGAACTAGCAGTGGTAACAAAGAGTTCATTGACAATGAGAGGGAGTGGCAATAGTATGCGAAAAATCCGGTAGAAAGTTTGGTGATACAACAGGTGAATGCAGTACAGGATCTAAGGGGAAAAAAACAAAAATGAGCTCAGTAACAGAATTACAAGATTCTTTCTTAGCTGAAAGTTACGTAAGTGAGTTGTCTATCTGGCAATGATGTGAGGCCAAGGACCGGTTTAAGTAAGCTGCTGACGATGATCAGCCGCACCTGGTCCCAGGCTCACCCGTCTGTGCAATCAAGGCAGTGACACTAATACACAAACACAAGGAGGTGGGGCTCAGTTTGAATAATAGTATTCAGTCATTGATTCGCAGCAAAACAAAGTAAATGCTTTCTCCCTCCATTTGTTGGTATGCTACAAATGTCGAATTAACAAGCAGACATGGCAGATCACTGGAATACATTGGCCATTTTGTTTAGCAGTCAAGAAGTGACTTCAAAACGCAATGACTTTGAATATAGCACTTACCATAAAAATTTGCGTACGCCGAGATGACGTGTCCTGAATCCTGTGTGTTCTCCTGTTTTGCGTCGCATCTGATGCCCAACTTCAAGTGCGTACGACAGGATTAAAAAAAAGTCTTAAATAGCATTATTATGTGAATTAGAATCATATTTTGAGACGATTTAACTATATACAACAATTTGGCAAAGCGCAGATGACGAGAAATTAGTCTTTTAATCTGCCGTTTAGCCACGCCTACCATTATCAGGCTCTAGCGTCCCCAACAGGAGGATGACGTCGGCAGGGTCATGGTTTTATCTGATTTAGAATTCAACCTATTGAGGGGAAATTATTCAGAACGAGGAAAATGCGACAAAGAGAGCCGCAAAATGTCATCGTTGCAGTCTCTCTACTCCAATATTTTAAGAGGATATTCTTTTTATCAACGTATTTTCCCCCAATGACTAAATAATGACATGGCAAAACTAACATATAGGGGGAGGCCGTAGAATCTCACTACCTGATCTTTCCAAAGGAAAGACCAGGTAATTACTCCATAATGGTCAAAACTGTCAACTTAACCTTTACTGTTGCACCCCCCGAACAATATTTTATGCCACCGTAGTTAGTCAAGCTTTTGTCTTATCCCTGCCCTGGCTTCAGAGAATATAAACAAACCAAGAAGCGTGACAGCTAGCCGGCATGCTAACCCGAACCGAGTAATGTTTCAAAGTCTTATTTTCGCTTTTCGAAGCAAAAAATCACACAAAATTAGCCCGGATCAATTCACATGGCGGCGGGGTTGTCGATTGTCTTCGCCGATCCGCAACCCGCCGGTAGAAAGCAAGTTACAGCTCGTTCTCCTGCTACGGACAGGAGAGCTCGCTGGGGAAGCAGCTGGAGAGTACCGCCGGAATAACAGACCGACATGGGAGGAGCACGTAGCTGCCACATGGTCAAAACGAATATGGCCTAAAATAATGCTTTACTACTCGGAGAAGACATAAACAGAGAGCGGCGTGCAGTTGTTGTGCAGCTAACATGGCAGGATGTGTCTGAGGAGAACTTTTCTACATTTCCCTCCATGATCAAACGTAAGTAAATAGTCCATTATTTAAAGAAATTTTGTAGTGTTTACTTTGTAATCACTGTATTCGCGGCCATTTTTAACACAAAGTTGCAATTTGGGATGGGGTTGAAAATTTGACAAAACACCGTGCACACGAAGAGGGCAATAAGCTGAGTATGGCGCTTTCCCGGCGGAGGTGTGTGCGACCAGCTGCCCGTCGTCGGCCGAGTGGCATTTTCGGTGGACAATCAGCCACAAAATGCAAGCCACCTCAGTATTAAAACGTGTGCCATGATCCCAGTATTTGTCATAATACAAAATATGATGTTTACTCACTTCCTCGTAAATCCAATGGTCCCACAGTAGTAGCGCTTGTTTTGGCCAATATCCGCAGTGAACGGGAACCTTTTGAAACCCAAAAAGGCTCACACGCCTCTTCCTGGTGCAGCAACAATTTTCTGCAGCCATTTTGCTGGCGTGATGTGAAAAATAAACGAATTAATCCGCAAAATCAGCTAATTCCGCAGTCCATCTGCACGCTATAAAGCAATGCTGTATTGTGAGATGCTGACCCGGGTGACGTCACATTCCCATTCATCCTAAACCCGAGACTGAAGCCAGAAGTCACTCATTTTCATGGCGCAGGATTAAAAAATTGAATATATAAAACGATCGCTTCAACACACATCCAAGCGGTCCATATAATTCAGGAGCATAAAACACCGCGTGAAATATGAAATAAACATGCTTTTTAGTGTCATACGCAGTGTTGTTAATCTTTAAAAAAGTAATTAATTACAGTTACAAATTACTTCTAACAAGTAATTGAGTTACTAACTCGGTTACCTGAATGTAAGAGTAATTACTTACTTGGAAAAGTAACTGGTGTTACCTTTCATGTTTGTTTTTTTTTCATTCCAAAAAAACAAAAACAAAAACATTATAACTTTTGCTATGTTTGGAAGTCATTTAATGTTCTGAATCATCGTTAACGTTGTTAAAATTGCTCCCGTTATTGCATTAGTTCCCCTCTGTCTACTTTTGACATGTGAAAGTTTGAAAACTGTTTTATCATTTAAAGATAGATTCAAGTCAAGATTTTGGAGATTTAGGAGTATTTTAGATAAAAAGTTACTTAGGTTCGCGAGAAAGGTTCTCTACAACAGAGCCTTCCTGAGAAGTCTACTGCTTTAAGGTGGTGGCTGTTTACCAACGCCGGCAAGTCTAGCATTTTGCATTTAGGTCTGTACACATATGCTAACGCCCCCGTGTCTGTCATTTTGCATCTAGTTCTATATACATGTGATATCTAGCATCGTACTGTAGCATCATGTGGGCGTAGTTTGTAGACTATCGGCTACAGTCAGGTATTATTGGAGCCACCTAGCATCGCGTTTGCAACGGCGTCACAACTTCCTTCCGTCCTCCCCACTCCTGCTCTGCTCTCTTGTCTCTGTGGGTCCGTGTCTCCAACTTTTCTCGCGTCATTTAACCAACGCGTAGTAACGCACACCTTTACATCATCAGTGACATCTTCAGTCTAAGCTGCACTAGAAGCTATAATGCTGAGGGAAGTACAGCCACTGAGTTCTATCTCCTTTTTCTCACTCTACCTACCACTTGTCTTAATTTATTTCTATTTTTCAATGTTAATATCTAGTTGACTAGTCTCTTCATCACTAGTCACCCAGTGTCCCCTTTCCCCCTTCCCCTCTGGGGAGGGGCTATTTTTCAGCTGCAGCCTCCTGACTATCCGGACCCCTGGCTGGATGGACGTCCTCGTCGCCACCTCCGTCTGATGTGGCTAGATGGACCTCTTCCTGTTCCTTTACTCTATTGCATATTTACAAACTGTAACTCCATCTGCTAATTCCCATTGGCAGTCCGGGTGCATCCTGTCTATCCGTCCTGGGAGTGGATCTCTCCTGACTGTGGTACTCCCCAAGGTTTCTCATTTCTCCCAGAGAGTTTTGGAGTTTTTCCTTGCCGACATGGAGGGTCGAAGGATGGGGGATGCCCAGGACTTGACCTTTATTTATTTCATCTCTATTTATTTCATCTGCTGTTTCTGACTGTGTATCATATTGCCTCTGCAAAGCCCTTTGAGACAACCTTGTTGTGATTTAGGGCTATACAAATAAAATTTAATTGAACTGAATTGACGGTAACGGCGTTGCCAAGATGAGAAAAGTGATTAATTACTCACTACCGAAAAAAATAACACCGTTAGTAATGCCGTTAGACTCTAACGCCGTTAGACTCTAATGCCGTTATTCACAACACTGGTCGTACGCACTTTTAGGGTGTGCGCTGTTTTGACGTCACATGTCAACTAGAGATGTCCCGATCGATTGGCATCCCGATAGATCAGGTCCGATCACGTCATTTTCAAAGTATTGGAATCGGCAAAAATGATATCGACCATGCCTTTTTTTTAATATATATATATATATATTTTTTTTTTAATTAAATCGTTTTCTAATTGTATTTAACGTTACAGACATAATGTGTTACACTCATCCAGAGTCTTTACTTTAGGCTTAAGGTAGGGTTATCAAATTTATCCCAATAACGGCGGTAATAGATTTTTTGTAAATGTATCACGTTAAAAAATTTAACGCAATTAATGCATGCGTTGCACGACCCACTCACGCATTGTCGCGCTCAATCTGTAATGGCGCCATTTTACCAATATAGAGAGATAAAAAGCAGCATAAAATAAGTAGAGTGAATTTTGGCAGCCTTTAGAGACTTATTTTAATTGGCTAAAGCCTTACAATCCCTCTCCCAACGATTAGAAATATCATGGGAAGCAATGTGGAGAAGCAAGGTTGTATTTAATCTTTTTTAAACACCTTATTTTATTTCCCAACGCAGAGAAGATATATCAATTGCTAGCACTACGCACAGTCATGGTTCCACTTCCCATCATGCATTGGGGCATGGCTGCAGTATTATTTACTGAAAGCTCAACAAATCCACTAGATGGCAATATTTAGTCACAATATACAAAGTCACAAGTCTTTCTATCGGTGGATCCCTCTCACAGAAAGAATGTTAATAATGTAAATCCCATCTTGAGGATTTATTGTCATAATAAACAAATACAGTACTTATATACTGTATGTTGAATGTATATATTCATTCGAGTTTTATTCATTTTTTTCTTAATGCATTGCCAAAATGTATATGATCGGGAAAAATTATCGGGAATGATTGGAATTGAATCGGGAGCAAAAAAAAAGCAATCGGATCGGGAAATATCGGGATCGGCAGATACTCAAACTAAAACGATTGGGATCGGATCGGGAGCAAAAAAACATGATCGGAACAACCCTAATGTCAACCGTTAAATTTCACATTTTTAGCGTGTCCGGTCTACACAGTCTGCCCCGGACCAGTGCGTAACCTATCATTTGGACTGTCAGATTGATGATCCCGGCCACATCTGGCGCACCGAGGCGTTAAGCAGACGTGATTGCTATGTGGATCTGGCGAGCTGACGCCGGATCCATCGCACAGTCATTGCTATCGGGTTTGGACTGCCAGATTGATGATCCCCGCTGCAACTGGCGCACTGACGTTCAGCGGGTAGTATTGCTATGTGGATCTGGTGAGCTGACGCCGGATATGGCGCACAGTAGGAGTGGGAACCTCTTGGTACCTCAAGATACTATTCGATTTGCGATACAAAGCTCACGATAACGATGATCTGACGATATGGCGATACAACGATGATCGATACATTGGTCAGGAAATCATTCTAGGATATTCTACAAACTAATAAACAAAAAAACAAGCTTCTGCTGTGAATCGGAATGAGTTTATCACTTGTAGACGTCCAATCCATTTGAACTGGGAGGGTGGCAGCGAATGAACATTCGTTCATTCGCTGCCATCCCTCCCACTTCAAACGGATTGAACGTCTATGGCCTGTAGTAGCAGCCAATGCCAGGCAATGAGGTAATTTTGGGCAATTTAAGGTAATTTTCCTGTTGATTTTCAGTTACTTCATGTTGATTTTGGGGTATTTTATGGGTTTCTTCCTGTTCAGTTTGAGTTACAGAACAGGAAGTGACCTGGGAATCACCCAAAAGAATAGGCAGTGACTCAAACTCAACAGAAAATGACCTGTAAATGCCCTAAAATGAACAGCAAGTGACCTTTAAATGCACTGAAAATCAGACAGAATGACTGTGAATGCGCTGGTTTCAAATGAACGAACGTTCCCAGTCTAAATAGATTGTGCGTCGAGCACCGTCAATGCAGCCCTGGAGTTAACCGAGACACTATTATGGTGGAAGATTTTGGTAGCAACTTGTTGGTTCATTTTTATTCATTTTTTTTTAGATATCGACACCTTTTAAAAACGATATCTCGATTCTTGGCAGGAGCATATTGATAACCTTTTGGGATTCAAAGTATCACGATATATCACCATTTCGATATTTTGTCACACCCCTAGCGCACAGTCACCTGCTCTTGGCTGCGATGTCGTTTGAAATGGCTGTTTCTTGCCGTCTCTGTGAATGAATGTGAATTTTGGCTGCCCTCGGGGGCCCCAACCAACTGCCTGGCTTGCCTGTCCGCTAGCCCAGCCTCTGCAAGTAGAGTGAAGTATCTTGCACAAGAATACGACGACAATAGGTACAGTTGGGAGTTGGAATTCCATCCCCTGAATCTTTAATCCATGGACAACCTGCTCAACTAACCGCTCAACCACCTGCGCCACAATGTTTGATCACGAAAACATTAAAAAAAAAAAAAAAATTGATCACAACGTCAAACAATTGTTTATTCCTAATGTTATATTACAAATCACTCCAGCCATTTTTTAAAGTTATTTTTAATATAAATAAACCAATGCAAAAAAAAAAAGTGTTGCGTAGTAAATGACCAAAACAAATATTGCTTCATCATAGATTAAATACAGTTTATTATCATTATTAAAAAAAAAAAAAAAAAAAAACAACCTCTGCAGAACATTTGCGCTTTGGTTTCAAGTTGGTCGACTGCTTCTAAAAACAAAAAAACATCCTAAAAAGTAGCATTTGGAGATTGCAAATTACAAACAGGACGTTTGCTTGTATGTGTGTGTGAAAAAACACCCGAAAATAAATAACGTGAGGTAAACGTGGCGCCGTCTGTACAGAATTCTTTTTTTTTATGTCAAGATTGTCAACATGGTGAAAATTCTCTGTACAATGTGCATAACAAGTCGACAGCTTTGGTCCGGGCCACACGATAAGACTCAAATACAACAAAAATACTCCTTCCTGTTCCTGTATGTGGGCAAAAAAAGAAAAAGCTTGGCAGTGAATGAGTTAATCATCCAAAAAAACCTCTTCTAATGGGTCAATTTGACCCAACAATTCTCTATAAAATGTCAGAAATGAAAGCACACATAAAATAAAAGGGGACTGATCAACACATTTCAGTATTTTGGTTAACACTATCAGTGCTTGAATTCATTTTGGGCTGCTGCTGCCACATGCACAGAAAAGCGTGACATGCAAATATTGCCAAGATTTACATGACATAAAAAAAAATCTTTTTCAAGGTTTCAATAGTCATTTTTGGTTTGTTTTTATGTGTTAAAAGTGATCCGATCCGGTTGGAAAAAACAGTCCCTTGAGCTGACGTCTGTCGGGTTCTTTGGCAAGCGGGCTCGTCGTCAACATCGCGTGTGGTTTACAAAGAGCTGTAAAAGTTGTACAAAGTCGAGAAGATTATTTCGTATGGTATTTGGCGTGATTGCGAGTGCGAATATGTACATAGAAAGAAGGAAGGAGAAAAAGGTGGCGCTTAAAGCTCGCGTCTGCGCGTACAAATGTAAAAATGTAGAGCACATTTACATTACAAAAAGTATTCTTGGATGCCACATACTTTGGTAAATAGTGTTTTCATTTGGTATGTTCACCCCTCCCCTATCCCGCAATTGGTTTGACATGGGAACGTTTTTGTATAGAGGTACCTTGACTTACGAGTTGAGTTTGTAAGTCGAATCAATTTAGGAAAAAAATCCTGTTTTCACTCTTCTTTTTTTGACAAATTTACACAGTAAGAGTGTGAGTCCATTGCTGCCATCTTGTGGTGTTGTTCACAAAATTACTGATGAATGTAGACTGTTTACCCCAAAAATGTACTTCCATGAAGTTGGCCCCCCATCAGATGCAAATTTATAGAAAAATTATGTAATTCATTTGCGCTGAAATTTTTTTCCGATTCTGCTATTGTTTTTGAGAGGGTAACAATTCTTTTATAGGTCAATCTGAGGTCAAATAGCCTCCCTATTTTGGTTAAAATGGCTAAAAATGGTGTCAATCGTTTGTGCTACGTTTGTGCTGTAAAAATGTTCGTTTTTGCTCGTTTTTGAGATAGTTTCAAGTGATGACGTCACGCACCGCCTAATTTATTGCAAAATGGACCCGAAATTGTGTCATTCGTTTATGCCACGTTTGTGCTGTACAAAATCTGTTTGTGCTGCTATCGTTTTATAGAGATATTAATTTCGAGTGATGATGTCACTCGCTGCTTTTCCGTATCCAACTCCCGCGGCTGATGGAGCGTACCAACTCTCTCAATAACAGAGGGGTGTCCCAATAACTAGCGCAAACATAGCACAAACAAATGGCATCCCTTTGAATCCATTTTGCAGTAAATGGTGGAGATATTAAGATATTAATAATAGAAATAATATTAAGATATTCAAGGAATTTCAAGGAATTATGTGACTCGCAGCTCCCATTGACTGCAAAATTGACCGCTGCTACGTTTGCGCTAGTTTTGGGAACACCCCTCTGTTATTGAGAGAGTTGGTACGCTCTGTCAGCCTCGGGAGTTGGATACGGAAAAGCTGCGATTGACGTCATTACTCGAAATTAATATCTCAATATCTATAAAAAGCACAAACGAAAATTTTTACAGCACAAATGAAGCCTAAGTGATTGACACCATTTTTGAAAATGGGGGGCTAGTTACCTCAGATTGACCTATGAAAGAATGGTAAATATATGAACGATCGGAGCACAAACAAAACTTTTTACAGCACAAACAAGCACAAACGTAGCACAAACGATTGACATCATTTTTATATAAATTTGCGTCTGATGCGTGTGGCCAACTTCACAGAGGTCAAAAATGGATGGAACTTTAAACTACAGAGTTAAACTTTTACTCGCAAAATGCAAATTTCATTCATTTTTCATTCATTACATATTCCAAAAAGAAGTCACGTTTTGATGAAATGTCGTAATTTGCAAAATTAAAAAAAAAAAAAAAAAAAAAAACATTGTACTCCAAAGATGAGGTCATAACTCATTAAATTAAAAAAATCAATGAAAAAAATCACGTTATGATATCTAATTTGCAATTTCCGATGTTTTAGTAAGAAATTATATTTCACGAATAAAGACGTAAACTAACAAAAAAATGTCACCATTTTATGATGTAACATCGTTACTTGCACAACTAATGTGATACAAAGATGACATACAAATAACAACACAGGTAGTCCCTGAGTTTCGACTTTACGACGTCGGCGTCACATCTGCCATTTTGTCTCAAGTGTTTTTTTTTGTGGTCTTATTTTTTACCTAATTTTATTAATGTGAATGTTTTTCCCTTTGACTCCCACACGAGAGTAAGAGCGCATGTACACAGGTTAAAAAGTACGGGCACTTGAGCTAGGACTTAGCTCAAATGTCAAATGCCACATAATACATGTTTTTGGATAATTATTTTGAGGTTTAGGGGTACTTAAAGGGTTAATTCCGATTGCCACGCAAATTCGATTTACGTCGCCAGCGTAGGAAAGGAACTAGTTCATAACCTGGGGACTACCTGTACACAGAAAAACGTGGTAATAAAAACAGTCATAAAGTTAAAATAAAATGCTGTTACTTTTGAGACATAAGTCATAACATTAGGAAAAAAACACATGACCACAAATGAGTATATTCGGACAATTGTCTCAATATTCCGAAAAAGCCAGTTGCAATAAAATGTCGTAATGTTACATTACGAAACAAATTGGAAACTGGAAAAAACCATGCTAATTCCGGCAAGTTAGAACTTTTGCTGTTAAATTTGTTTTGTTAAAACTTTCACATCTTATGCACATTACCCAAAGCTTTAAAGATCAACTCAACTTTGACAGCATACCACAAGATGGCGTCATACATTTGTATATCGTTCAAATGAATCGGACAGGGCGTCAAACGGTAAGTCAAAGCACCCCTGTACGACGTCCTCACATTGTAATCTCAATTTTTTTTTGTTTTTTTGGTAAGGTGAAAATCACAAGGACGACAGCAAGTTTTTCAAGAGTCCGGGAAATGGGCTTTTCATTTGGGGATGTCGCGAAGCGGGTCCCCAAGGTCCAGGGCGGGCGGCGGCAGCGCGGCGCCGCCACCCAGCACGTCGGGCTGCTTGAGACGCTTGATGGTGTTTTTAAGCGCCTGGCGCTTGTTGCAGAACCAAACGCGCACCACCTCGCGATCGTAGTTGAGCTTCTCGGCGATCTCGGTCATTTCCTGTCCCGACGGGTGCGTGTTCTTCTCAAAGTGGCCGTTGAGGATCTCCAGGGCCTGCGGCGTGAACGAGGTGCGCCGCTTGCGCTTTTTGGAGGGCTCGCTGCCGATAAACTCGGTCAGGTTCTGCATGCCGGACCGGTGGCGGGCCTCAGCCTCCGCCATCCAGCGCTCCAGAACCGGCTTAATCTTCTGGGCGCTTTTAGGGGTGATGTCCAACTTCTCAAACCTGGCAGGATATAAAAGGCCAGGGTTCAGTTTGCCTGTCAGACTGCTAGCTATCGTGTTCTCTTGGGCTTCCTGCGGTAGGAAAAAGTGGCTTCTCAGGATGGTGTGTCTGGGGAGAGTCGAGAAAAAAACAAGCTTACTCAAAAGGTGCCCGCCGCCCGCCCCCACCCACGAAAGAAAAACTCCACGGGCCTGGGAACTGGCACAACACAAACAAAATTTCCCTTAACGTTGCTAACAAAAAAAGAAATCTCAAACTAGTTTCGTGATACCAGCTACAGTTTAAAACATATGTAGTCATACAAACACATAATAATGATGCTACTGTGCAACTACCATACAGTGGGGCAAATAAGTATTTAGTCAACCACCAGCTGTGGAAGTTCTCCTACTTGAAAAGATTAGAGAAGCCTGTAATTGTCAACATGGGTAAACCTCAACCATGAGAGACAGAATGTGCAAAAAAACCAGAAAATCACATTGTTTGATTTTTAAAGAATTTCTTTCCAAATTAGTGGAAAATAAGTATTTGGTCACCTACAAACAAGCAAGATTTCTGGCTGTCAAAGAGGTCTAACTTCTTCTAACGAGGTGTAACGAGGTCTAACGAGGATCCACTCGTTACCTGTATTAATGGAACCTGTTTTACCTAATTATCGGAATAAAAGACACCTGTCCACAATCTCAGTCAGTCACACTCCAAACTCCACTATGGCCAAGACCAAAAAGCTGTCGAAGGACACCAGAGACAAAATTGTAGACCTGGACCAGGCTGGGAGGACTGAATCTGCAATAGATAAAACGCTTGGTGTAAAGAAATCAACTGTGGGAGCAATTATTAGAAAATGGAAGACATACAAGACCACTGATAATCTCCTTCGATCTGGGGCTCCATGCACGATCTCACCCCGTGGCGTCAAAATGATAAAAAGAACGGTGAGCAAAAATCCCAGAAACACACGGGAAGGACCTAGTAAATGACCTACAGAGAGCTGGGACCACAGTAACAAAGGCTACTATCAGTAACACAATGCACCATCAGGGACTCAAATCCTGCACTGCCAGACGGGTCCCCCTGCTGAAGCCAGTATATGTCCAGGCCGGTCTGCGGTTCGCTAGAGAGCATTTGGATGATCCAGAAGAGGACTGGGAGAATGTGTTATGGTCAGATGAAACCAAAATAGAACTTTTGGGTAGAAACACAGGTTCTCGTGTTTGGAGGAGAAAGAATACTGAATTGCATCCGAAGAACACCATACCCACTGTGAAGCAGAGGGATGGAAAAATCATGCTTTGGGGCTGTTTTTCTGCAAAGGGACCAGGACGACTGATCTGTGTAAAGGAAAGAATGAATGGGGCTATGTATCGAGAGATTTTGAGTGAAAATGTCCTTCCATCAGCAAGGGCATTGAAGATGAGACGTGGCTGGGTCTTTCAGCATGACAATGATCCCAAACACACAGCCAGGGCAACAAAAGAGTGGCTTCGTAAGAAGCATTTCAAGGTCCTGGAGTGGCCTAGCCAGTTTCCAGATCTCAACCCCATAAAAAATCTGTGGAGGTAGTTGAAAGTCCGTGTTGCCCAACGACAGCCCCAAAACATCACTGCTCTAGAGGAGATCTGCATGGAGGAATGGGCCAAAATACCAGCAACAGTATTTGAAAAGCTTTTGAAGAGTTACAGAAAACGTTTGGCCTCCGTTATTGCCAACAAAGGGTACATAACAAAGTATTGAGATGAACTTTTGGTATTGACCAAATACTTATTTTCCCAATGATTTGCAAATAAATTCTTTAAAAATCAAACAATGTGATTTTCTGTTTTTTTTCCACATTCTGTCTCTCATGGTTGAGGTTTACCCATGTTGACAATTACAGGCCTCTCTCATATTTTCAAGTGGGAGAACTTGCACAGTTAGTGGTTGACTAAATACTTATTTGCCCCACTGTATACGCGAGTATGTATGGTATCTGTTAGTGACAATCAGCTCGATTTACAGCCCGATATGCTCCATTTTCACAATTTTTTAGATTGTGTGAAAAAAAAATCATACACTAAGATGTTAGAATTTTGATTTGTTTAGAACAGTGCTTAATGATTATAAATTATCAGTTCTGAAAGATCGGACTTCTTAAAATTTAGTTCGGAACAATTGTTTCCGAAAGCCTAGACTTCTTTTTTCCGCAGCGTTTTAACAATTAAAAAAAAAAATTCTGTAATGTAGGATCGGATTTTTTTGTCCATGTTTTTGCCATGTGCTCTTTTATATTTCCAGAAAGATTTTTTTTTTTCTTGTTTTAGACATTTTTGCCAATACCGCACTGAAAGGATACATTTTCAAACATTGCGCTTGCTAATTATTTTTGTTGTTTGTGTTGGGTATTATTGTACTTGTAATTAAAACTAAAAACTGACATTGAAAAATCCTTTTAGGGTTTTTGAATGTGAGTTAATAACGCTAATGTACTAGCATATCTGTCTAATTGTTCCAAAACATCGGATAGGTGTCTGATTAAATTTGAAAAATGTGACACTTCTATCTCTTGTTTTAAAACAGGTGTGAATGCAAACACTTTCACAAAATTTGAATTATAAATACTTCTGTTCTTTCTGAAAAGAACGGTAACAATTTCGATAGCTTGTACGTTTTCAAAAGAAGTCTTTGAAATAAATGATCATTTAGCGTCAATAATTCTCAATCCATGCAATTTATATTACATTATATAAAAAATAGGGCTGTCAAAATTATCGCGTTAACGGGCGGTAATTAAAAAAAAAAAAATTAATCACGTTAAAATATTTGACGCAATTAACGGACATGCCCCGCTCAAACAGATTAAAATGACAGCACAGTGTCATGTCCACTTCTTACTTGTGTTTTTTGGTGTTTTATCGCCCTCGGCTGGCGCGTGGTTGCGACTGATTTTATGGGTTTCAGCACAATGAGCATTGTGTAATTATTGACATCAACAATGGCGAGCTACTAGTTAATTTTTTTTAATGAAAATTTTACAAATCTTGTTAAAACGAAAACACTAAGAGGGGTTTTATTATAAAAATTTCTATAACTTGCACTAACATTTATCTTTTAAGAACTACAAGTCTTTCTATCCATGGATTGCTTTAACAGAATGTTAATGTTAATGCCATCTTGTGGATTTATTGTTATAATAAACAAATACAGTACTTATGTACAGTATGTTGAATGTATATATCCATCTTGTGTCTTGTCTTTCTATTCCAACAATTTACAGAAAAATATGGTATATTTTATAGATGGTTTGAATTGCGATTAATTAATTTTTAAGCTGTGATTAACTCGATTAAAAATTGTAATCGTTTGACAGCCCTAATAAATAATATAATAATAGTAAGACATCACGACTTAAAACAACCTTCCGTGTCTCCCGCACACGTGTTTATTTTACAAGCTAATGGCTTTTAATGTATGTTATAAATATTTGAATTATGCCTGCTTGTTAATATTTCATGCCGGGACTGTTTGACATTAGGCGGGAGGAGGAGGAACGCTGCGCGTTTCACATTTTATCCGACGTTTGATGTTGATGCCATGAAATTTTTAGAGGTTCCCCACGGAGGCGTCGCGTAAATAAAGCACAGGTGATCGCCAAAAAAAACCACACCACCTGACACATTATGGACCGCCATTGACGGGGCTAGACGTCCAATTGTTCTGGGACGGCGAGACTTCCTCGCGCCCCTTAGTAATTATTCAAGGCTCCTAAGGGCATGAGACGGGCGCGCTGGGGCCTCCTCACCTGCAGATGGCGGACTGGCTGTAGGCGGGCCCCTCGGCGGCGCTGAGGGCCTGACCCACCTGGGTTTGGGTCAGGCCCAGGGAGAGACGGCGAATCTTGAAGGCTTTGGCGAACTCGCGGATCTCCTCCAGGTTGACGCCGTCCACCTCGCTGGGAGCCGTCTGGGGGTCTGAACGCAATACATCAGTTCATTATTTATTCGTATTTTTCTTTGTTATATATTGCTCGTTTTTTATTATTATATTATTATCTATTAAGGCAAGCCGTGGGTGTTTTGACCGATTGAAAGAGGACGGATAGCGAGAGAGCAAGCGTAAAACTCAAGGTAAAGTGGGTTTTATTTTTCTTTGTAAATGTGGCGACTTGTTTTGTTTTTTGTTTATGGTTTTAGACTTAGAAACCTGAGCGGGACTTATGGTGCGTGGCTGCATATGAATGAGAATGCAACTGGGCGTATTAATGCGTGTTTGTTTGAATTGAATAGAATAGAATAGAATAAATAGAATAGAATAGAAAAAAAGGCTTTATTGTCATTGTACGGAGTACAATGAGATTTAAAGCTTCAACGTGTACCACATACAAAAGTACAATAAGGCTAATTAAAAAAAACACACACGTTTCAGTGGATATGGGAAATAAAATGAATAATTAGTGGTAATTTAACAGTGCGTATTAGGAGTGGGAACTTCTTGGTACCTCAAGATAAGATTCGATTTGCGATACAAAGCTCACGATAACGATGATCTGACGATATGGCGATACAACGATGATCGATACATTGGTCAGGAAATCATTCTAGGATATTCTACAAACTAATAAACAAAAAAACAAGCTTCTGCTGTGAATCGGAATGAGTTTATCACTTGTAGACGTCCAATCCATTTGAACTGGGAGGGTGGCAGCGAATGAACATTCGTTCATTCGCTGCCATCCCTCCCACTTCAAACGGATTGAACGTCTACGGCCGGTAGTGGCAGCCAATGCCAGGCAATGAGGTAATTTTGGGCAATTTAAGGTCAATTTCCTGTTGATTTTCAGTTACTTCCTGTTGATTTTGGGGTATTTTATGAGTCTCTTCCTGTTCAGTTTGAGTTACAGAACAGGAAGTCACCTGGGAATCACCCAAAAGAATAGGCAGTGACTCAAACTCACGGAAAATGACCTGTAAATGCCCTAAAATGAACAGCAAGTGACCTTTAAATGCCCTGAAAATCAGACAGAATGACTGTGAATGCGCTGGTTTCGAATGAACGAAAGTCTAAATGGATTGGACGGCGAGCACCTTCAATGCAGCCCTGGAGTTAACTGAGACACTATTATAGTGGAAGATTTTGGTAGCAACTTGTTGGTTCATTTTATGTATTTTTTTAGACATTGACACCTTTTAAAAACGATATCTCGATTCTTGGCAGGAGCATATCGATAACCTTTTGGGATACAAAGTATCACGATGTATCAATATTTCGATATCTTGTCACACCCCTACTGCGTATATGACAATTTACAGTACTCAGACATAGACTTCACTATCTGTTGATGGACACGGGGCTCAGGGACGATCCGTAGGGGGCCCTTTTTAAAAAACTTAAAATTCAAATATTTTCAAAACCAAAGCCACTAGCAACCTAAAACCAAAACAGGCACCTCCCTTCGGCATATACAGTGGGGAGAACAAGTATTTGATACACTGCCAATGGGAAAACCCATTGGCAGTGTATCAAATACTTGTTCTCCCCACTGTATGTGTCTCCATGAGCAGTTGCATCAAACAATTCAAAGTCGTTCCATAATAAAATCCTGATTATTTTTTGTATAAGTATAACAAAACTTAAAATGGCTATAAGATTCTAAGATTTTATGCTAGATGCACAAAAATCACCAAATGCGGGCATAATCACCAATATTTTCAGGATCAATAGCAATATTTACCACATCATATAAGTTTTTGCCAGAAATAGCAACTTAATTGTTTTTACAAAATCCAACATGGCAGCCGTCACAAAGAGCTTTTTAAGATGAGCATTCTTGTAAATAAAAGCCTAAAATGCGAAATTTCTATAGATATCAAGGTAAAACAGTCTATATTCTTGGTTAAAAGCAAAAAAACGGGCAGTTATCGTTCATTTTACATAAATATTTCAAGCAAAAGTTATGGTATTGTGTAATCCAACATGGCGGTCTTCACGAAACAAAGAGCTTTTTAAGTTGAAATTTCTTGTAAATAAATGCTTAAATCGTGCAAATTCTATAGATATCAAGGTAAAACAGTCTATATTCTTGGTTAAAAGCAAAAAACGAGCAGTTATCGTTCATTTTACATAAATATTTCAAGCAAAAGTTACGTTATTGTGTAATCCAACATGGCGGCCGTCACGAAACAAAGAACTTTTTAAGTTGAAATTTCTTGTAAATAAATGCTTAAATCGTGCAAATTCTATAGATATCAAGGTAAAACAGTCTATATTCTTGGTTAAAAGCAAAAAACGAGCAGTTATCGTTCATTTTACATAAATATTTCAAGCAAAAGTTACGTTATTGTGTAATCCAACATGGCGGCCGTCACGAAACAGAGATTTTTAAGTTGGAAATTCTTGTAAATAAATAATTAAATCGTGGAATTTCTATAGATATGACTGTAAAACACTCTAGACTCTTGGTTAAATCAAAAATCCGGGCAGTTGTCATTCATTTTACGTAAATATTTCAAGCTAAAGTTAGGCAAGATTTTTCCATTCATTTCATTGTAGTTACGTATGTATTTATGTGACTGTATTTACTGCTTGTATGCAGTAAAACCTTCGTCCTGTTTCCACGCAGCGTGTGTTTGAGTTTATCACAGTGAAAGCCACTTCAGCTCTGCCTGGGTCGGCCCCCTACGGTAAGGCGTGGCGCAATGTCTTTGGGAGTAGTCTTGTCAACTACTGGTGCACGATAATTATTGGTCCGATAATTATCGATCCGATAATAGGAATTATGACGTCATCCCGATAAATCCAATAACATTTATAATAGGACCGATAATATGTACTGTTCTGGCTTTACAGTTTCTAGTATGGGAAATCAGTTGACCATTTGCGGGCCATTGCTCCCACCTGCCGGTCAGAATAATTCAATGCATCTATTTTTTTGTTACAGTAGTTTGGTTCAATCACTTCCACATTGCAGTGTCTAGCGGGAGCATTGACAGTCGTGAATGCTTTCTGTTACGTTGCCACCTCGGAAATATATGTAAGTATTTTATGTTTACTCTAACATATGGATGTGCAATATATGTTTACTTCTGTGGTGAAGGGTCATATGTACAGAACTTCATAAGTTGTGTTATAGAAGCCAGCCAATGCTTTAGTAGCTCAAGCTAGTGTGCTATGCTATACATATAATAGTTGTGTATATAAATTTATTGTGCAGTTTGTTGTATATTGAGTATTGAATATGTGTATTTTTCTGTTGTACTTTCACAATATTAAGACGAGTGTCTTCCCATAAAAGCTAGGAAAGACCAAGCCTTTTGGTTTATAGAAGTGCATTCATTCTTAGCTGGCTGTTGGGCAGTGCAGAAGTGAACCGCACTGTTCTGTTCATGTCATTATGAAAATCTGATGAGATCAAAGGCAAATCTCTGATGAATCCACTAGTTTTTTGTTTTTGTTTTTTTAAACCTCCAGGTGTTCAAAAACTCAGGTTATACATTGAAAAAATTCTATATTTATTATCGGTTATCGATATTGGTATCGGCTTTGAGGAGCAGGAAGTTATCGATATCGGTATCGGTTTCAAAAAATGGATATCGTGCACCCCTATTGTCAACTGATGGTGGAGTCTATGACTTAGACTAGGAGGAAGCTGTCTGACTTGATTTGATAGTGCAAAGGACAATTTCCGCAGAGTTATTGACGTGATAGTGTAAAAATGCTATAATGTAGCTGTGCAAATATTGCATATGCAGTACCCAGATTATGCAATACCCAGATTGAGACAGATTTCTGAGAACATATTACGTCGTGAGATGAATGTGACAATGTTGTGGCATTAGCAGTGCAATGACCGTGACATTTCAGTGTAAACTTGAGTTGAGTATGGTGACAGTTTTTAGAAAGAAACTGTCTCTCAGTCTGTTTTGGCTGGTATGGCACTGTAGCGCCTGCCAGAGGGCAACAGGTTGAAGAGTTGGAAGCTAGGGTGTGTATAGTCTTTTATATACTTTATACAGTATACGTATATATACTGTATATAAAGTCTACGTTAATAGATATGGTCAAAATCGCTTATAAGAAATATGACTGCTCTAAAAAAAAAAAAGTATTTTTTTAATCTCTCAGACATCATTAAAGCACTTGAAGGAATACAAATGGACAAATGCATGTATAGTTAATAATAGACTTCTCTAGCGTCTGAACAACTAACTCAATATTCAATACGTAAAAAAATAAAAAATGTACTGATGACAGTTTGCGCATAGATATTGATGTAACAGTGCAAAAATGTTACAAAGTAACTGTGCAAATATTGCATTTGCAGTACCGAGTGAGACGTATGTCTGAGAGCATAGTACTTAATGAGATGCATGTGACAATGTTGTGGCATTAGCAGTGCAATGACAGTGACCGTGCAAATTTTTGAGTTGAGTAAAGTGACAGCTCTTGGAAAGAAACTGTCTCTTTGTTTTGTTATTGGTTAATTAATAATTTTGATCAATCAAATGTTTCTTTGTAACATCTTTCGAATGTAAATATCCCATGTTAATAAGTGGACATATGCGGCTAATAGTCAAGTGTGGCGTATATATGAATATTTTTCTTAAATTTTGAGGAATTTGGGCTGTGCGGCTTATAGTCAGGTATACTCTATCGTGTGGAAATTATGTTTTTTTTTTTTTCAATATACTTTTGGATTATTTTGTTGCTAGTAGCCTTTAACTTATTCGCCGCAAACCCATTTTGCATTGAGTGATATTGTACTGTCAATGACGGCCCTAGATGTCTAATCCAATTTGACGTTTGATCGCCGTCAATGAGTTAATACTTACATCCCTAGTATATACAGTAGGGCAAATCAGTATTTAGTCAACCAATAATTGTGCAAGTTCTCCCGGCTTGAAAATATTAGAGAGGCTTGTAAAGGTCAACATGGGTACGCCTCAACCATGAGAGACAGAATGTGGAAAAAAAAAACCAGAAAACTGAGACTGACTAGGCCACTCCAGGACCTTGAAATGTTTCTTACGAAGCCACTCCTTTGTTGGCCTGGCTGTGTGTTTGGGATCATTGTCATGCTGAAAGACCCAGCCACGTCTCATCTTCAATGCCCTTGCTGATGGAAGGAGATTTTCACTCGAAATCTCTCGATACATTGCCCCATTCATTCTTTCCTTTACACAGATCAGTCGTCCTGGTCCCTTTGCAGAAAAACAGCCCCAAAGCATGATGTTTCCACCCCTATGCTTCACAGTGGGTATGGTGTTTTTCTTCTTCGGATGCAATTCAGTATTCTTTCTCCTCCAAACACGAGAACCTGTGTTTCTACCAAAAAGTTCTATTTTGGTTTCATCTGAAGATAACACATTCTCCCAGTCCTCTTCTGGATCATCCAAATGCTCTCTAGCGAACCGCAGACGGCCCTGGACGTGTTCTTTCTTCAGCAGGGGGACACGTCTGGCAGTGCAGGATTTGAGTCCTTCACGGCGCATTGTGTTACTGATAGTAGCCTTTGTTACTGTGGTCCCAGCTCTCTGTAGGTCATTCACTAGGTCCCCCCGTGTGGTTCTGGGATTTTTGCTCACCGTTCTTGTTATCATTTTGATGCCACGGGGTGAGATCTTGCATGGAGCCCCAGATCGAGGGAGATTATCAGTGGTCTTGCATGTCTTCCATTTTCTAATAATAGCTCCCACAGTTGATTTCTTTACACCAAGCGTTTTACCTATTGCAGATTCAGTCTTCCCAGCCTGGTGCAGGTCTACAATTTTGTCTCTGGTGTCCTTCGACAGCTCTTTGGTCTTGGCCATGGTGGAGTTTGGAGTGTGACTGACTGAGATTGTGGACAGGTGTCTTTTATACCGATAATGAGTTAAAACAGGTGCCATTAATACAGGTAACGAGTGGAGCCTCATTAGACCTTGTTAGAAGAAGTTAGACCTCTTTGACAGCCAGAAATCTTGCTTGTTTGTAGGTGACCAAATACTTATTTTCCACTCTAATTTGGAAATAAATTCTTTAAAAATCAAACAATGTGCTTTTCTGTTTTTTTTCCATATTCTGTCCCTCATGGTAGAGGTTTACCAATGCTGACAATTACAGGCCTCTCTAATCTTTTTAAGTAGGAGAACTTGCACAATTGGTGGTTGACTAAATACTTATTTGCCCCACTGTATGACCACTTAAGTGTTGAATATGATACATTCCAGGCATGTTTGTTTATCCATTTTTGCTTGGGAATAAAAGCAACAAAACAAAATTTACATGGTGTGAATCAAGTTGTCAGCGAGAAACTGTGCACACCTCTCATCAACCGACAAAAACGACTCCCTAAAAGTTGTGTCTGGCGCTAATCAAAGAGTCCGAAGACGCGTGCGGATGACAGGTGCCCGTGGCATCCTGCTTAGCAAAGCAAAGTTTGCGCCTGTGAATTATTCATCTTGGTCATTATCGATCAATTATTAAAGGAATCCTCCAAGCGTGTTTAAGCCAAAAATCTATGGGGACGCCGTCTCTTCACGTGCGGGAGCGTCGTCAGTGACGTCTTTTTTAAGTGTGAAGAAAACGGGATGAGCGTATTGAAATATTAAGACGATGTAAACAAGTACGTACTGCTGACTAGTTGTCCCACGCTGAGCGCGGAGGACGAAGACGAGCTGGACGAGGACGAAGAGGGCTGGTGGAGGGGGCTGTGCCGGTGGGCCGCGTGGAGCAGGCCGGGCTGCGAGGACGACGAAGATGGCGACGAGGACGCCGGGCCCTGCTGGCTCTGAAAAATAGCAAAAATAGCAAATACAGCAAAACAGCAATGGCAAAATATAAGATAAACATTTGGATTTATTTAAAACAAATATATATTATATTAATTATAATTATATTATATTAATAATATATTTAAAATAGAATAGTTTTCATCTGATGAGGATAAAAAGAGAAAGGAAAAGTGAATAAACTTTAAATTAAATATGTATTTATTTATTTTAAACTTATTTAATGAATTACAAAATATATAGATTTTATTTAATGTATTTAGAATATATTTTTATGTGATATCTATAAGAAAACAGCAAGGTGAAACAAATTATATTTTTATTTTATATTAATGTAATAAATATTAAATTTAATATCTTTAAAATATATATTTTGATTTAATGTACCGTATTGGACAGAATACAAGACGGTGTTTTTTGCACTGAAATAACACTGAAAAAGAGGGGGTCTTCTTATATTTGTGGTCTAGACATTACACCCATTCACGACGTTAGATGGCGCCAGATATCATTGAAGCAATGTTCTGTCATGATAAATCTCAGCTACTCTTTTTAGTTTAACCAGTTTGCATTATGTTATTGCAATGTTTTTCCTTATTCAGATTTGTTTCAAGACTACAGTTACAGTTAGATCACTTTGATGGTTAATGCAGTTATTGCAATTTTGTTGTTTTATCACAATAGATTGGTTTATTTACATTTAAAAAACCAGAAGCATTTCATTTACGAATGTGGTTGCACTTTAGTTTACATATTTAAATGTTCAGATATTAAGATTTGAATGAGGCAAAATAACATGCTTTTTCTCTCAAATATATTGTTATAGTCATTTGTTTCGGATGTATTGTAACTATTTTCTGTATAAAAATTAATTTGGTGTTCAAAAAGTCTTTTTTTCAAACTTGAGTCTTGAAAAAGAGGGCGTCGTCTAACAATCAGGGCCCTCTTATATTCGGGCCAATACGGTATTAAAAAAGAATTATATATCCAATGTATTAAAAATGAATATATTTTTATTTATGTTAAATAGATGCAAATGTATAAATATATGTTGATTTATTTAAAATTAGGGTTGTTCTGATCATGTTTTTTTGCTCCCGATCCGATCCCGATCGTTTTAGTTTGAATATCTGCCGATCCCGATATTTCCCAATCTGATTGCTTTTTTTTTTTGCTCCCGATTCAATTCCAATCATTCCCGATAATTTTTCCCGATCATATACATTTTGGCAATGCATTAAGAAAAAAATGAATAAAACTCGGATGAATATATACATTCAACATACAGTACATAAGTACTGTATTTGTTTCTTATGACAATAAATCCTCAAGATGGCATTTACATTATTAACATTCTTTCTGTGAGAGGGATCCACGGATAGAAAGACTTGTAATTCTTAAAGGATAAATGTGACTTTGTATATTGTGACTAAATATTGCCATCTAGTGCATTTGTTGAGCTTTCAGTAAATGATACTGTAGCCATTTAACTGTTCTGCCCAAATGCATGATGGGAAGTGCAACCATGACTGTGCGTAGTGGCACCAATTGATATATCTTCTCTGCGTTGGGAAATAACATAGGGTGTTAAGAAAATGATCAACTACTACCTTTCCTCCCTACATTGCTTCTCACGATATTTCTAATCATTGAGAGAGGGATTGTAAGGCCTTAGCCGGTTAAAAACAGGCTCCAAAGACTGCCAAAATTCACTCTACTCATTTTACGCTGTCTTGTACCTCTATATATAGGTAAAACGGCGCCATTAAAGATTGAACGCGACAATGCGTGAGTGGGTCGTGGAACGCATGCGTTAATTGCGTTAAATATTTTAACGTGATTAATTAAAAAAAAAAATTACCGCCGTTAACGCAATAAATTTGATAGCCCTACTTTAAGCCAAAACTAAAGACTGTGGATGAGTGTAAGACATTTTGTCTGTAACGTTAAATACAATTAGAAAACGATTTAATTAAAAAAAACATATATATTAAAAAAAGGCATGTCCGATTTTTTTTGCCGATTCCGATACTTTGAAAATGACGTGATCGGACCCGATCACATCTTTATTTAAAAAATATTTTAAGTATACAAATGTTTATAAAAATATGATTGATTTTGAATAAACATTCCATTTATTCCTTATTTGAAGAAAAAAACAAAAAAAAAACCTTATTAAGCGATTTCCCCCCCCCAATATTTTATAATTTAACAATGATAATAATAACTTGCAATTCATCTATTTTGGTTGTCTATGATGTCAAAAAATATTTCATTTTTCATAAAAATCTGTTCTTATAAAAAACTCAGTGACAAATACCAACAAAAAACATTCACCGAATTACCTCATTCCCGACTAATTGACCATGGGAGCATCTCCAAGTCAAAATGATTGAACGTCTCTCGCCGTCAATGGCACTGAAACACAATCATTCAGCTCCATCTCCTCCCAGCTCAAAATGAATCGGATAACAATGTCGTTTTATGTTTTATTCCGCTTTCCGATGCGCTTTTACAACTCCGAGACAGGCGCGTCGTCACTTTAAAAAAGCCGGCTCCTCTTTTGCGATTAATTATTTTCACCGTGGCATGTGTTTGTTTGCGAGTACGAGCTTGCGCTGGGTTGTCAGAGCCGCTGACAGGCCGGTAGAATTATCTAGCTTCACTGGAAATATTCCAGACTGCGCAGACCTGACAAGCGTAAACGATTCCCCCGCGTGTACGCCCAAGCTTTGAAGTGGAGAGCCGCCGCTAAACATTATTTACAAACGCAATCATTCGCGGCAGCAATTAAACGGCCACTTTAGGGAACTTTTAACGTGTCGGTCGATAACGTTTACGTTGTCAAGAACATGTAAGTCGTATGGATATGAAAAAGAGTCTTTGGGGGATTTTTAGCTAGCAGCTTAAGATAGGCCTCATGCTAGCAGTGCACACAATATTGTTTTGAAATTTCAGACATATTAGCAAGCAGCTTAACATCGATTCATGCTAGCAGCACATACGACTTTCAATGCTGTTGATTGGTGACTGAGTGGGAAAATTTCTGTCACGTCTAGGGCTGCAGCAATCGATTATTCTAGGGCTGCAGCTATCGAATATTTTAGTAATCGAGTAATCGACTGAAAAATCTATCGATTAATCGAGTAATCGGATAAAACAAATATATTTTTAGGTGAAGAGCAATTATAAATATACATGAGAAAACAAGACATTTCATCTAATCTTGAACCATTTTCAGTCAATCAATGTCTTTATTTTCGATGTATATTGTTGAAAACAGCCAACAATTGCATCTCAGATGTAACTACAATAAAAAAAGACAAATTCACTGCTTTCACTTCAAAAACCTTTAGATCTTATAAAAAAAAAAATCTATATATACTGTATATACCTAAAAATGCCGTTACGCTTGATAACACACATCACTTAAAAGTTAGGATTTTTTCCCACGTGTTTCAATTGAATTTCTATTTGTGTCAAGCTATTTTTAAGTTCTAGTTAAGTTTTAAGTTCGTCTAAACTGTAAGTCCTGATAGAATTTTGAGTTTTTGCAGTGTTCAAAATAAATGTATGATACAGACTGTATTGGAGCACATTAGGGACCAGGGCTACTTGGTGTTTTATCCAGCAATGGCTACTGAGCTAAAATTGATAGTTAGCATTATTGAGTTTCTATTTTACACCCTCATCACTCCACAATGCTATGTTATGTTAAAGCCTGTATGTAAGACACGTTAGCCACGCATTGAAAATGGTCATAATTAATAGAAACCTAGCCCTCCGCAGGGCTAACGTTACTTGAGCTAGTGACAGTAACGTTAATCTTATTTATTAGCGCTTAGCGCTCTTTATTAGCGCTTAGCGCTCTATTGCTTTAAGATGGCGGCTGTTTACAAACGCTGCCCAGACGCGGCCGAGTTTGTCATTTCGCATCTAGTTCAACATACACGTGATCTCTATGAGACTCATAAGACGCTACCTGCTACCAACGTAGCATCGTGCGGGCTAGTATTTCGCAACGTCGGCGTAGTTTGTAGCGGCTGTCGGCTACAGTAAGGTTTTTTTTTTTTTTAATTGCTTCTTCCTCTACGCACGTAAAACACCAGATTGGTGCAAAGGTGTTGTCTTGTTTTGTTGGAACAAAATCTTGCACCCACTGCGGCCCTATGTGGAATAGTTTGGAGACCACTGCTCTAAACGATTAAATGACCATCAAAATATTTGTGGGTTAATTGGCTAATTGTTGATTAATCATGGAAGCCAGAGTGCAGAGACTCATGTTTCAAAGCAGGAATTTGAAGTCTGAATTTCGGTCTTTAGTTTAAAAATAAAGCTCTACATGATTATTTTGTCCACCCGTGACATTCGGCGAGCCGAAGGCTGAGCTACGCCGTGTCAGTATCACTTGCTGTCTTTTCCCGCTAGCCCGTTTGTGTTGTGTCGCACCTGCTGTCCGGGCTTGATTGGCGACAGCGTGATTCCCTGGGTGTTGATGACAGGCAGGATCTGATTGCCGATCACCGTGGCGATGATCTGGCCTTGAGCGTTGGTCAGGAGCTGCGGGGTAATCGGCGGCACCTGCAGAGCTGGGTTGCTGCCCCCTGATTGGCTGGAGGGTCCTGCCGAGTTGGGCATCAGTGGAATTGTTCCAATTATCTACAAAAAAAACAAGGAGTGGAATCAGCCTTGTTCTGTTTGAAAAAGACAAACAGTGGAGTACATGGAGTGTTTATCATTATGGCTAGGTTTATACCGCAGGTCAATGCACAAATCCGATTTTTTCGTGTTTTTTCCGACTAGAGTGAGGCACTAACTTGACGGTCGCATAGAAGTGGACTATTTTAAATCCGATCTCGGCCACTTTCATAGGAGGTTTTAAATCTGATCTGGGCCACATTTTTCCAGAATGTGGCTGGGGTCTGAACTAAAGTTGCACCGATACCGATACCAGTATCGGCAGGGGGCGCCGATCCGGCCCGAATTGGTGGTATTGGTATCGACGAGTACCAACATTTAGGGCGCCGATACCATCTACTGGCATCACTTGAACGCAAATGTACTGTCCTCCCCACGTGAGCTAACTTCCCAAATCCCAATTCATGACAAATTACCAAACGAAATTAACTCCTTCGTCTTCAATTTTAAGGATGTAGATAGACTACAACGCATATCCGCGATGTTACGCTAAAACGATTAGCATGCGTAAGCTAACGCCTGCTATTATAGCGCCGATGGGATCAGAAATGTTAAAACCGTGGGAGACTAAGCAAACTCATTCATGATGAACAATGAGTGGCAAATTAAGAGCGCCGTACTTCAAACTCGTCCTGTTTATGAAAGTCGATTGTCATATGTGTTGTGCAGTAATGAGCAGAAGTGACTTCTGTGGCCAGACAACACTCAAGCGGTGCAGCGCGCACACTAGATATCATCAAATAGCAACCTAGATGTCCAAATGTTAGATCCCATGCCAACTCCCGCGCACACACCCTAGATATCATCAAATAGCGCACACACTACAGTAGATATCATCAAATAGCAACCTAGATGTGCTACATTAGATCCCATGCCATTCGCTGCGTGAGCCCAGAGCGACGCGTAGTCCATATACTACATTGATGAATTAGAAACCACCATGACTGAATGGAAGTTAAGCAGGCGAAATCAATCCATACCAGTGACTATAGATAATGCTGCAAATACTGTTAATTCAGTACATGTTACAGATGGACTCGGACCACAAATAGGATCTTTGCTTGTATGGTAAATATAGCTGCTAAGAGAGCTGCAGCGATCAACAGTGTGCCCCACTTCACAAACAGTAAAGGTTGTTCTCAGCACTTATATACAAAATTTCTTCAGATCAGTAAGAAGTAAGCACATAAATATTATGCACTAAAATGCTTGTTTATATGATGTTATTTTTGCTTGTTAGCAAATAAAAAAATAAAAAAATAATAACAGTTGTATTTCTGTTTCAGAGCATTAAATGTATTGAATTGTATCGAAAATCGTACCGAACCATGACTTAACTGTATCGTTGCATCCCTTATACGTACATATACACACACACACACATATATATGTTTTTTTTTTTTTTTGCTAACAGAGTGGTATCGGAATGGTATCGGTATCGGCCGATACTGCACAGCCAGGTATCTGTATCGGTATCGGGCCCAAAAAATGGTATGGGTGCAACGCTAGTCTGAACTCTCAAGTCTCCCAAATCGGAATTCGGGTGACCGCTGACGACGTCAATTTGTATTGCATAGCAACGGGTGAATTCGCGCGGGAAAGAGACGTATGTGCAAGCTTTGGGCAACTTCTGTAGCTCAAGAGATTCAACATAAATCCATGGACAGTGACGTCACAGACCTCCATGTTAATTATCTAAGCATTTGTTGGCGTCTCTTTCTTGTGACATATTTTTCTGCATCTGCGCATGTGAGTCACTTTACTCTGCGCGATTTTGTGACGTGTCTATTTTTGATCTTCCACGCATTCGCAACACTTTTGGGGACGCGATTGAGCATACTGGTCTGAATGGGCATGCAAAAAGACCAGATATGACAAAAAAGTTAGATTTGTGCATTAAGACCTGCAGTATTAATCTAGCCTATGTCAATGGGCAGATACAATTTTTAATTAGGGGTGTCCCGATCCAATGACTTGATCGAAAATCAGACCGATCGCACCATTTTTCAGAGGATTGGAATTGGATGAAAAAGATTGGGTTTTTAATTAAAATAATACTGGTAGTTCCTGGGTTATGACGTACTCGACTTACGCAATGTCGACTTTACGATACCAGTGCTCGTCCGCCATTTTGTCTCCAGTCTTTTTTTTTTTCTTTTCACATAAACACATGAACTTACTGTAGTTCACAGTATCTTATTTTTTACTTTATGTGTTTTGTCCTTATCAAACGTGAAGTTGTTCAGCTTTACAAACAACAAACAAAGCAATTGTGCTTTTCCAAGCTTTTTACTTTTTACTTCACTTTTGACAATTTGTACAGCTGTAATACACATATGTTCAAAACGACACGCATTTTTACATTTTTTACACAAAACAACTGGTGTGCAAACGTCCATCTAGTCTAAACAATATGTAAATTTAGTAGATTAAATTAGCCTATTTGCATCGCAAAAGTTCGCTAGCTTAAATGCAACAAATGCTAACATATTAAAAATTCTCATAGCAAATCGCTCACACGCAGCTTCACAAACTGTAGCTGTAAACTTAATTAGAAATGCATACACAAACATGTATTAGCTGAAACAACTTACAGCCTTATGTGGGCCAAAACACAGCGCAGCTGTCCTTTATTTATGTCAGACGTCTGAGTCTGCTTCTCAGTCATACAAGGCGAGAGTCCAGCCAGACCCAACGCGGCATTGTATTCGCCATCATTAAACAAAATACAATACTTTTGGACGGTTATTTTGTGGTATTTAAAGGATTAATTTCGACATACGCGGAAATTTGGTTTATTTTGCCAACGTAGGAATGGAACTTGAATGTAACCCTGGGACTACCTGTGTATTTTTATTTTTCTGCTTCATGCTCGTACAGCCTCTCACTCTCCCTCCTGCTGCTTTTCTTGGTCACCAGAGCAGCAGGCGTTTGGTACTTAAAATTAACTATGACTAACAGGTTTGTAGCTTTGATCTGGCGAGTGAAGGCTCGGTTCCTCTACGATCAAAGGCACAAATGTGTTAATCATCGTTTAGTCAATCTTCGTTAACATAGAGGCTGTTCTCGGGCAGCGTGAACGTCAAACTGTGACTGAATTGGAGTGGACTGATATGAATAATATGAATGTTATGGAGAGTGACTAAAGTATGGCGTTAAAGGTGATGCTACATTTTGTGCTGGTGCACCTTAAGAAAAAAGTTAGGCGCAGCAGTGCAACCAATGCAAAAAGTAAATGTGGAGCCTTGGTAATATATACAGTGGTATGAAAAAGTATTTGAACCTTTTCGAATTTCTCACATTTATGCATAAAATCATCATCAAGTCTGATCTGACCTTTGTCAAAATCACACAGATAAAAAAAACTACTTTAACTAAAACCACCCAAACATTTATGTTTTCATATTTTAATGAGGATAGTATGCAAACAATGACAGAAGGAGGGAAAAATAAGTAAGTGAACTATCACATTTAATATTTTGTGCCCCCCCCCCCCCCCCCCCCCCCCTTTGGCAGCAATAACTTCAACCAGACACTTCCTTTAGCTGCAGATCAGTCTGTCATATCGATCAGGACTAATCTTGGCCCATTCTTCTCTACAAAACTGCTATAGTTCAGTCAGATTCCTGGGGTGTCTGGCATGAATCGCTGTCTTTAAGTCATGCCACAACATCTCAATGGGGTTCAAGTCTGGACTTTGACTTGGCCACTCCAGAGCGTGTATTTTGTTCTTCTGAAACCATTCTGAAGTTGATTTACTTCTGTGTTTGGATCATTGTCTTGTAGCAGCATCATTTTTTTTTTTTTAGCTTCAACTATCTGACAGACGGCCTCAGGGTTTCCTGCAAAACACCTTTATAAACCTTTGAATTCATTCTTCCATTAATGATTGCAAGTTGCCTAGGCCCTGAGGCAGCAAAACAGCCCCAAATCATGATGCTCCCTCCACCATGCTTCACGATGGGGATGAGGTATTGATGTTGGTGAGCTGTTCCATGTTTTTCTCCACACATGACGTTGTGTGTTACTCCCAAACAATTCAACTTTGGTTTCATCAGTCCACAAAATATTTTGCCAAAACTTTTTGCGAACATTAAACGAACAACAATGTATTTTTAGACATCAGTGGCTTCCTCCGTGGAGTCCTCCCATAACACCATTCTTGGCCATAGTTTTACATATAGTTGATGTGTGCACAGAGATATTGGACTGTGCCAGCGATTGACTTTTTAAGGGCTAAAAAGTAACAAAATAATCCAGAAATACAATGGCATTGCCAAAAGATACAAAAATATATGCGATTTATACTCCTGGAAAAAGAGGAAGTACCCTAAAGAGTATAGTAGTGAAACATGTTTGGAACTTTTGTTCAAATAAAAACAACAAAAAACAAACTTCTATAGGCAGATCCTCAAAATTAAGTTGACCCGGACTCGGGTGCAAAAATATGCGATCCGGACATCCCTAATTTTAATTAAGGAATCTTGGTCTTTTGACTATAGGAAAAAGCTTGTGATTTGTGTAGTAAAAGACTTCGACATTAAATCTGATTGGTGCTAGGAAGTGCCAAGCTAGCGAAATTGAGCGAAAACTTTCAAATCTGCGTGGTTCAGCGGGATTCCTGAGTAACGAGATTTGCTTTGACACCCCTTATCTCATAAAAACAGTATATTTACTTAACCTGAAAGTTGACTGAATGCTCATTTTACATCTCCGCTGTATCCCAGCGAAGCACTAAGGCCCATTTTGGCACTTAAGTTTCCAAATATACCACCCCTAAAAGCAAGCTTGATCCTGAAAGTCCCAAAAAGTAGAAAGTTTGAAGATTCCCAGCACTCAAACATGTTTGAGTGCTGCATTCCCAGTGCGTGATCTTCTTTCTCCCCTTCGTAATAAGGTCGTCCGCTTTGGACCGACACGCTCAGATTTGCCCTTCCTGATTACAAGTACTGTCTCCCCCCGAAAAGCCCACTTATTGTTTTTTTTTTTTTTCCTCTCAGTAGAGACACACAAAGACACTTAAACACACTCAGACACTCATTGTCACGCATGCACACGCTCACACTAACACAGTCAGTGGTGTGCACCGATACACACAAATACACATGCAGGTATTCAGTGTTGACCTTTGCGGTATGACGTCCTTAAGCCTTCAAAGCCACTAATGCATGTTTTGCTTTCTTTTTGTGGGTTGGTCCTTTCACACACAGACTTATTGGAAATTTATACCAAATTTTTCAGACTATACTGTAAATCGCACCTGAGTATAAGACGCATTTTTGGTTTGCAATTCCTTAATTTATCAAAAACCAAGAACAAACATACCATTAAGTTAATAATAGTAAATGGAGAAAACCAGGCTAAATAGGCATCTTAATACAGCATATTAACAGTTAACAGTATCAGACTGTCTGAGTGTCAGAATAAAAAAAAAAAACGTAGCACCTGAGTATAAGTCGCAGGCCCATCCTACATCGTCTTGGTCAGATTTTTTTGGAGTGTAAAAGGTAGAGGTCGACTGATAAGAGATTTTCAAAGGTTGATGCCGATACAGATTTAAAAAACAGATAAAATTCAGCCGTTTACAAATGTCTAAAGCCGATTTTGTTAGCCGAAATATATACATTTCTAAAGCATGTTGTTTATGAAAAGCAATGAAAATATTCATTATGTATATTCAAAGTTCAATTTTTCTTCTCCTTTTGTAAAACTGGCCACAAGGTGGCCTAAAACCACTATTAACAAAGATAATCATCCTAACAGCGAACATAACAATTATCCTATTATATCGTCTGATCTTGAAAAGCCCATATATTAGCCCAATATATCGGTTGACAGATATGAAAAAGATCATCACCTACACAGTGAACACAACAAATATCCTATTATAGAGGCCGATCTTGAAAAAAAAAAAAAAAAAGTCCATATATCAGCCCGGATATATCGGCCGACCAATATATTGGTTGACAGTTATAAAAAAAGATCATCACCTAAACAGTGAACATAAGTTGTCCTATTACATTGTCTGATATCTTGAAAAAAGTCCATATATCGGCCCGATATATTGGCCAACCAATATATTAGTTGACAGTTATGAAAAAGATCATCACCTACACAACGAACACAACAAATATCCTATTATACTGTATCGGCTGATATCGACCAATTTTGAAAAACAAAAAAAAACAACAACAAAAAAACAAAACAAAAAAACTCCATATATCGCCCCGATATATCAGCTGACCAATATATTGAATGACACTTATAAAAAAAAAAGATCATGACCTAGACAGTGAACATAGGTTATCCTATTATATCTGATATCTTGAAAAAAGTCCAGATATCGGCCCGATATATTGGCTGACCAATGTATTCATTGTCAGTTATGAAAAAGATCATAACATAAACACTGAACACAACAAATATCCTATTATATCGGCCGATCTTAAAAAAAAAAAAAAGTCCATATATCGGCCCCGATATATCGGCTGACCAATATATTGGTTGACAGTTATGAAAAAGAGATCATCACCTAAACAGTGAACACAACAAATATCCTTTTATATCGGCTGATATCGACCGACCTGAAATAAAAAAAAAGTCCATATATCGGCTGACCAATATGTTGGTTGTCAGTTACAAAAAAAAAAAATCACCTAAACAGTGAACATAAGTTATCCTATTACATTGTCTGATATCTTGAAAAAAGTCCATATATCTGCCGACCAATATATTAGTTGACAGTTATGAAAAAGATCACATAAAGAGCGAACACAACAAATATCCTATTAAATCGGCTGATATCAACCGATCTTGGAAAAAAAAAAGTCCATATATCGGCCCGATATATCGGCTGACCAATATATTGATTGACAGTGAACATAAGTTATCCTATTACATTGTCTGATATCTTGAAAAAAGTCCATATATCTGCCGACCAATATATTAGTTGACAGTTATGAAAAAGATCACATAAAGAGCGAACACAACAAATATCCTATTAAATCGGCTGATATCAACCGATCTTGGAAAAACAGAGTCCATATATCGGCCCGATATATCGGCTGACCAATATATTGATTGACAGTTATATAAAAAAAGATCATCACCTAAACAGTGAACATAAGTTATCCTATTACATTGTCTGATACTGTATCTTGAAAAAAAGTCCATATATCGGCCCGATATATCGGCCGACTAATATATTAGTTGACAGTTATGAAAAAGATAATCACCCCTACAGCGAACACAACAAACATCCTACTATATCGGCTCATATCGACCAAGCTTGAGAAAAAAAAAAAAAGTCCATATATCGGCCCGATATATCGGCTGACCAATATATATCATTGACAGTTGTAAAAAAAAAAAAAATCATCACCTAAATAGTTAACATAAGTTATCACATTGTCTGATATTTTGAAAAAAGTCCATATATTGGGCCGATATATCGGCCGACCAATGTATTGGTTGACAGTTATAAAAAAGATCATTACCTAAACAGCGAACACAACAAATATCCTATTATATCGACCGATCTTGGAAAAAAAAAGGCCATGTATCGCCCCCGATATATCGGCTGACCAATGTATTGGTTGACAGTTACAAAAAAAGATCATCACCTAAACAGTGAACAAAAGTTATCCTATTACATTGTCTAATATCTTGAAAAAAGTCCATATATCGTCCCGATATATCGGCCCGCTGATATATCAGTCGACCTCTAATTATAAGAACTATTGACAAATCTGCTTCCATTGACAGTGATAGACATCCAATCCATTTGAACCAAGGTGCACTATATCGTAACATGCTCCGATAATTGTATTCCAATAGACTTCCACTACATCAGAGTGTAGCACTGATGCGTCCCACCCCCTTTCCCTCCCTTTGACATAATCGGCGGGACCGTCGGGCCGCCGATCTGTAATTCACCCTCGCCACGGCTCATTTGCTTACGTTGCTTCGCATTAGGGCGCGGATAATTTATCTCTCCCCGGTCGGTGTTCTTTCCCTGCCACTTAGCATATTTTATTGCCGCGCTCCCCCCCGGCGAACCCCATCCGTTTTGCATGCGGGCGCGGCGGGGGGAACTTGTTCCGCTCAATTATTCATGGGCGTCGCGGCGCTAAGTGCTTGTTCTGTATGCGTAATAAAAAGAGCGAGCGAGTGACAGCTCGCTTTGGAATATTCTTATGATGACACTCGTTTAGAGAGCTCATATTTAAATAACGTCGCTTAATACATTAGTCATAGAGACGTGTATTGCTAAGTTGTTTCTTCGTCTTCATGACGTCCGGCGGGGATGCTCCCGTTTGTTTTTGTCGTTGTTGGTGTGCTAATGCCACGTGATCCTTGTAAATAGAAGAAAATAAGGAAAATCCGCAATATTAATGTTTTAAAAGTAATGTTTTTGGACATTGTCTGAATGCTTTTCAGATGAAAACTTTATTGTCTTTCTTTGTCTGCCATAGATGGCGCTAGAAGTCACATCTATTTTCACTGGGAGGGGCGAATGAACATTTATAAATTAGGGCTGTCAAAATTATTGCATTAACGGGCGGTAATTAATTTTTTAAATTAATTACGTTAAAATATTTGACGCAATTAACGCACATGCCCCGCTCAGATTAAAATGACAGCACAGTGAAATGTGTACTTGTTGTGTTTTTCAGAGTTTTGTCGCCCTCTGCTGGCGCTTGGGTGTGACTGATTTTATAGGCTTCAGCACCCATGAGCATTGTGTAAGTAATTATTGGCATCAACAATGGCGGGCTACTAGTTTATTTTTTGATTGAAAATTTTACAAATTTTATTAAAACGAAAACATTAAGAGGGGTTTTAAACTACTAAGTTACTATCTAACGCGTTACTGACAACACTGGAAACCAACGATGAAGATGATGAAAAAAGTGAGACCGATCTTGATCCGGACTCATCAGATTAGCCACTGGAGCAGCCGAGAGCCTTCCTCGTTGTGCGCAATTGTTCAACAGTTTAGTTATGTTTAAATAAATTGTTACTTTTCGATCAAAAGCTCTATTTGTCTTGCCGTTTATGTTATTTTGTAGAACGAAAACATTATTCAGATGTTTGGGATGTCACAAAAGCGAAAAATAGCTGTGTTAAAGTCAAAGTTATGTTTGAAATGTATGCTTTCACAAAAAGCTCAATTCCTCCGATTTTTCATCGGGGCCGGATCTATGGGTGGGCCGGGGTGGGCACGGCCCACCCAGACGTGAGTCGTGCCCACCCAATCAAAATGTTGGTGTTCTGTTTTGCATAAAAGATTGATGGGTTTTGTGATTGAATACCTGAGTTTTATTGCTTTTACGTCTTATTAGCATCATCTAGTGGACGCCTTTATTTACTGCATCCCATGTGCACTTTATTTGAAAAACTGTCACACGGATGTTCAGTAGTTGTTCAGTAGGGAATCACACGAAGACGGCCGCAGTCAGTTCGCACCATCTCTGTGACCACTTTGCCTTGAATTTGAGGTTGCATCGCCGGTATGTATTGTTTAAATGTGTTTGAAAACGTAAATATGTGAATTGTGTGTACTTCAGTGCAAAAAAAGTGTGACAGATTCACTTAGCATGAAACTTGTGATATGTTAATTACCCATGAGTTAGAGGGTCGGCAAAATGGCGTCTCGGGTGCTCTGCTAATTGTTTATTCATATTTTCATATGCAGTTTGCTACAGATAGGGCAGTACATATGCGATTTGATATATTGTGCATAATTTGATTGTGTTGTTTTGTCTGTTTTTTTTAGTTTCACCCTTTTGAGTGTTAATAAACCTGCTTAGACATAGCCACGTCTGTAGAGTCGTTGATTTTGCCGTGACGTGTTCACAGCTAAATAACGCTTGGAGGCGAATTACCGGTTACGGCAGAAATGATCACTCCGTATATACTACCAGTTTTCTTAGTTCCGCACAGTACATATTCCACGTAATTGGTAAAGGTCAACTTACTGGGTGACTTTATGAGGTAGTTGTAGATGTTACCGAACTCCACTGCAGGCAATTTCTTTGGATTGTTTATCCAGCTATCAGCTGCGACTTTGTATGGGCAGATTTGCAGGCCAATACACGCTAATTTTAAGTTGTATCGCCTCCTCGCGTCTGTCGGCAGTGACTCGTGATAAGTCATGTTTAAGACGTTTTTAATGAAAAAAAGACGCAAAACACAGCTGAAATATATGAATTTCAGACGTTTGTCTACGGATGTTTACCTGTGTGTGTGCCCCCATCTCAAAATGGCGACACGTTGCTATGCGAGATGACGTCATTGTGACATCACGCCGACAGCGAGAATAAGTAGATAGATGAATGAAAAAAAAACAAACCCCCCAAAAATTAATGCAGCCTCAACGGGACACAAGCCAGTGTCCTACTTGCGCCGGTCCCAAGCCTGGAGAAATGCAGACGGTAAAAAAAAGGTCTGCATTGGGGGTGCCCCCTCAAGTTTTCTTAGTGCCCACCCTGGTGGGTAAACCTAGATCCGGGCCTGTTTTTCATCAGAAATTGGAAAATTGCTCAAACTAAGCTATTTTCTAATGCTGATTTCTAAAGAATGGAAACATATATTAACTAACTTTTTTTTCTGCTGAAAGAAGAGAGTCTAATCTTTCTTTTGATGGGTTCTGTGTTTATATAGCACAGATATATATATATATATATATATATAGTGGGGAGAACAAGTATTTGATACACAGTCAATGGGAAAACCCATTGGCAGTGTATCAAATACTTGTTCCCCCCACTGTATCTATATAGCACAGCTATATAGAACAGAATTTTCTGTGGGCCTTGCAAAATCAGTCAAAATCCAGTAAAACAGCCGGGAGCAAAGGGCCTTGCTCCGGTGAAAATGGCTGGGAGTGAATGAGTTAAAAATTTCACACATAAGTCGCTCCGGAGCATAAGTCACATCTTCGGCCAAACTATGAAAAAAACCCCTGCGACTTATAGTCCGAAAAATGCGATAAATGTTTTTGGCAAGTAGGAACTGGTATTTTCCACTGCACTATAAAATAAATAAAGTACAATTCAAGTTACCGCTGAGATTTGTTGATTTTTACAAGGTTTGTAATTTGATGCTGATCCAAATGAGAAGGGTCAGGTTTTAGTTTGGATTCATTTTGTTTTTCATGGTTCTATCCCTTGTCTAGCCTGCTTTCAAGTAGACGCCGAGTGATCTTTTATTTTTTCAGGGTGGGACACATTTAGGCGGTCCCCTCCGTTTGAATAATGCTAGCGAATAATGAGTCTGGGGAGCAAAGGCCGTAGCCCGCGGCTTTGACCGTCTCGGTGACCTGATTATGTCAGCCGCTGTCACGCCGGCCGAGATGCTACCAAAGCCCACAGCGCGTGGAGTCGCCGTCCGCGCACCGTCCAGAGCCGGGGGCACCTTCCAGAAGCCACCCCGCTCCATACTGTCTCATTAGCCGCGTTTAGCGTCAAGAGCTTGGACGAGCGCGACCCGTTCGGGACAGTTAAACGCGGATTCCGTGTGTAATTGCTACCGACGAAAAGGTTTGAAGAATGTAGAGATACTTGTTCCCATAAGGTTGTTCATTACACTTGGTACATTTATTTCTCTGTTGTTTTGTCTTTCTGATCAGATAAGAGCTGCGTAACTCTTAGCTTCTTCGCTGAAGCAAGGTCCGATCCATTTGAACTGGAAGGGGTCCAACCCTTCCAGTTCAAATGGATCGAACGTCTACTCGAGATAAACTCATTTCAGTTCACTGGTTGCTAATAAGAAGGAGCAGCAGAAGGCTCACCTGTCCTTGCGCGTTGGTCACCAGCTGCCCTCCACTTCCGCCGCCCTGCAGGTTGGTCAGGGCGTTGCCGAACACCTGCGAGCCGGCGGCTAGAGACCCCATGGCGGCGGCCGCCGCCACCTGACTGGCCAGAGGGTTCAGTGGCTGAAAACGAAAACAACATTGGACTTAATACTGAATTACAAAAACATACTTACAACATAAAAAAACAGAAAGTAGGATTTTTCGTTTTCCAGCTCGGTCCACCGTATCGGAACCCAAACGTTGTACTCATTGAGCTCATTGGGTTATCTCAGTTCTACCGCCGCATATTATTGCACTTTCTCAAATCAAATGACGGCGAAAAAAGAAAAAAAAAATCAATACTTTTTCATTGACAGTAAAGGTTAAGCACATTAAGAATGACACCGCATTTGTCTTATGAAATCATATTTCATGTCGGCGGCCTGCCTCAAATTGGCCGTGATTGATATTGCCTGGAAAGTCATCCGCTTTTTTTCCTCCTTCCTTTATTGTCTTTTTATGTCTTCTTTTAACAGGACTTGAAAAACTTTAATTTTGGCACCTTTTCAGTCGCATTGAGCACAGTGCTGTTTTCGTCAACGATGATGACAACGAAAATATTTCGCCAAAGAACACCTTTTTTCATCACGATGACGAGGCGATAACGAGCCAAAACGTGTTTTGGGAAACTAAAACATAACGAGTCGCATGCCAGTTTTCGTCCGATGAGAAGAGAGGGAGACGAAAATGCGCCGTCACGTGTTCACAATGTGTGACATTTTATGTGTAGTTAGTATGCATCTTAGCAGTGTCTGGTTGTGTTGCTCGTGATGTGCTGCGCCCCTCGTCCTCTTCCCATCTCACCAGTGTATCGTCTCCAGTGTCTATGAAGGCTTCCAAAAACGGTAGGTGATCGTCACGCACTAAAAGTAACTCGCAGCGTTAGCATAGCATTAGTGTTAGCAATAGGCTAACGCTAACGGTGAGCATCCTCTTAAACTCCCGGACAATTTTTTTTTTTTACATACAGTTCGTGGTGTCCAGGTGGGTATAAATAATTGAAAATACTGTAATGTAGTTTTCATGCTGAATGTGTATACCGTATTTTTCGGACTATAAGTCAGTTTTTTTCATAGTTTGGCAACTCTGGAGCGACTTATGTGATTATTTACGGTTGGGTCGGGCCTACTTCTCTCTCGCGTTTAAAAAAATATATATATATATATACAGTATTCATATATTGATACTAAAACGATGTATGGATGTTAAATGAAATAATTTGGATAAAACAGAGAAGGCGCTGTGCATGCCTGCGCACGTGAACTGGCCCCACTCTCTTTTCAATCTTCCCCTCCCGCACTGGCGCCCTCCGCGAGCATCCTGGTATTTCCTTCTTGATATGGAGCAGCTAGGAGTGAAAAACAAACTAAATACAGGGGAATTGAAAAGCAAACAACTGCGGTAGGAGTGGAATATGGAAAGGATTCAAATTGATTGTTGAAGATGCTATACGAAAACCTGTGTCAGCCTCGCTAAATGTAAACGAATGTGGCGCTCATACGAGAAATATATTTAACAAACTTTTCCAGCGTTACTTCCTTGTGTAAATGCTTTTATAATGATCATAAAAATATGTAGACTTTTTAAACATTGTGACAACTTTTTTTTTCTGCCAACTCGAGGAAATTTAAATAAATGTCAAATCCACTATCCACCTGTTAGAACAAACACGCAAATATGAAAGGTATACATGTTTATATAATATATATCTTACAGTCTTGTTTAACTGGGAGAATTCGTTACAAAAAACAGGCTTCAATTTGTTATCATTAAGCACATATGCACCGGCATTGTCACAAATGTGATCACACAAAACGCAACCACGCATCGCATCCCCACATTTCCCCCTTCTCCTGAGTCCTCACAGATAAAACATAAAATTTCGGTTTTTTTTATTCAGGCTCGTGCCTACAAATAAAACAAAATTTGGGTTTTTTCGGGCTCTGGCAAGCAAATCAAGTTAATTGATTGGGCTCAGGCCGCATCGGGCTTTAATACCTGCGGGCCGGGCTGGATTTTTTAGGCCCGATATAACTTCTAGCGTCATGTAATGTTAGCATACCGTACACCTATTCATCCTGTTTTTCTCTATTGTATTTGAAATTGCCTTTCAAGATGACATGTCTGTTCTTGGTGCTGGATTCTATCAAATAAATTTCCCCCCAAAAATGCGACTTGTACTCCGTTGCGACTTATATGTTTTTTTCCCTTTCATTGCGCTTTTTTTGGCTGGTGCGACTTATACTCCGGTGTGACTTATAGTCCGAAAAATACGATAATCACCAAGTTGGCGTTGTCCTTGTAGATGCTACAATATGTGCTCGTCTGTCAATGTTCATCGAAATACCGGAGTTGGAAACCTTCATCTACCGTAATTTTCGGGCTATAAAGCGCACCTGACTATAAGCTGCCACTCACCAAATTTGACACGAAAACAACATTTGTTCATAGATGAGCCTTACCAGACTATAAGCCGCAGCTGTCCTCATTGTATTATGGTATATTTACACCAGAAAATATTAACCGGTAACACTTTATTTGATAGCGGCGTCATAAGACCGTCATAATTATGACTAGAGTTGCACTGATACCATTTTTTGGCCCCTATACCGATACCACTTTGTTTGAAATAATATACAAAGTGAATCCAGCAGAACTTTTGATTGTATACCTCGTACGGATGACACTAGTTAAATAAACCTTTGACTCTCAAAGGCCGAAATAATGCTAGATTCATGAAATTAAAACATGTATAATAGTAGACCAACTTTTTTAAACCCCGAATTTTGGCTCCCAAAGGCCAAACAGTGCATTTTTCATGAAATTATAAGTAATGATAATTGACAACAGCATCCTGTCTCCCTATTAGCCTCCCTCTCTGTGGACCAGGAGCAACACACACTTAGCCACTTAGCTTAGCTTACTTCTAAAGCACTTTTTTGAATAGGCTTGCCACCAGTCCTTTGAAATAAGGAATCGTTCTGTATTGAACCAATACGGAATATATATAAATACATACATTTCTATGCATTTTAGGGGTTTTGGGGATGTCCTTTTTTCGTCGCCTGTACGGCTTTGGGCACGAGGGGGGCCTCCATTATTTCCATTTCTGAGAGGTGGTACCCTACTTTTGAAAAAGGTCTCAAATTACGGCGGCATTTCTTTCAGTAAAAGACAATAAAAGTAAAGTAGACGAAGTGAGCTGACCTTTCTCTCGGTATCAGTTGCTGCAGATGTAGCCTCAAACTCTTTGTGTTCCTCTACGTTTCGTTTGATCATGTTCGAGGTATTGAAACTGGCCTATTTAACTCTACCTCTCGAAACTGTCAGGCCGCAAATTTTGCATGCAGTTATTGAAATATGTCCTGACCGCCGACATTTTCATCTCGTAGTTTTTTTCCCCTACATATAAAAAAGCTGCCCCGCCATTGCTTCAGAGCAGCTATTGTCCCACTCTCATTAGTCTGGAGCAGGCTAATAGTGATAGCTGCTTGGCATGCAACGTGATCACGTGTCATCACACAACAGAGAGTGTAGTGAACGTCAGGAGAAAAAAAGGCTGCGGTCAAGTGTAACACTGGACCGGTCAATGGTACGGGCGCCCTTTTTGTTGGTACTCGCCGATACCGATACCACGATTTCGGTCCGGATCGGCCCCTCCTGCCGATACTGGTATCGGTGCATCTGTAATTATGACATGACACTGTCATCAGCAATAATGAATGCTTATGACAGATCATAGACTTCAAAAATCTATTGACCTGACACTTCGGCATTCTGTGAGACACGCCTTATCAGAGGGGGCCAAGCTTCATTTAGTAATAGCTAAAGACAGCGCACGCTCATGTCGGATTTAAGCTTGGATTTACTTACGATTGGATTTAACTACGAAAGCTGTACCGCATACAAACAGGAACGATTGTCTAAGGAGCGAATTGTTCAAGGATTCAAGGTAAATATTAAATTTTTCGTATCATGCATGCGTGATTGAAGCATTTATTCGCAGGAATTTTCTTTTTTGTTTACACATCAACTAACCTCATAGTTGGCAATATTTACGCAAAATAAATGCTTACTGTACGGTTTCTTCGTTTCAACTAAGAATTGAGACTGTTTTACGTCCATATCTATGAAGAATTCATGGATGTAAGCATTTATTCACATGAATTTTTTGCCAGAAAAGCTCCTTTTACATCAGGCGGCTGTTAGCCTAATTCGCTAACATAATAGCATGGTACTTCGTCAATATACGTAAAGTAAACGCTAACTGTACGGTTTATTTGCTTTTAACCAAGAATCGAGACTGTTTTACGTCCGTATCAATGAAGGATTCAGGGATTTAAGCATTTATTCACAAGAATTTTCGCCAGAAAAGCTCTGTTTACGCCAGGCGGCTGTTATCCTCATTCGCTAACAGTACATAGTATATAATGATAATAAAGAGATATTCTATTCTATAAAAAGTTGTGATTGTATATACAATTTATTAATGATCTATTTACATATTATTTATGATTGATTCTGCATGTTTTCCTCAAGTATTAAGTTTCTGATGTTAAACTGAGTGGTTTATTAGCTGTTGAAAACTTGCAGTAATTAAAAAAAAAAAAGTAAGTTGCTATTTTGGTCAAAAACATATATGTTAAATATTGCTATTGATCCTGAAAAAATAGGTGATTATCTCTGCATTTGGGGATTTTTGTGCATCTAGTGTACAATCTGAGACTTTTATAGCTATTTTAAGTTGTATTATACTTATATAGAAAATAATTAATCAGGATTATATAAGGGAACGACTTTGAATTTTTTTATGCCGCTGCTCATGGTGACTCATATATGGCTAAGGTAGGTGCCTGTTTTGGTTTTGGGTCGGTAGCAGCTTTGGTTTTGTAAATATTTGAATTTGAAGTTTTTGAAAATAGGCCCCCTACGAATCGACCCTGTTTCCCATGTCATGCCATTAGGTTATGAAGTCTATGGACAGATGTCATTTAGGCTAGGTTCATACCGCAGGTCTTAATGCACAAATCCAATTTTTTCGAGTTTTTCCGACTTGAATGAGGTATTAACTTCCCCAAGTGGACCATTTCAAATCCGATCTAGGTCACTTTCGTATGTGGCTTAAATCCGATCTAAGCCACATTTTTCCAGAATGTGGCGGCGGTCAGAATCGGGGCAAACTGACGCACACACGGCAAGGCATGAGTCATGCACGCACAGTGCATGCGTGTTCTATCAGTCCATATAAACTTTGAATGTAAGACTAAATGGGGATTATTATGGTCTGTTATTTGTGTCCTCTTTTTGGAAATCAAAATATGATCAACCTGGATTGGCATACCGCCAGCATGTGTAGTTAATTGTTTTGATGCTTCTGCGCATGCGGGTCAGTTTGCTCAGCGCGTGTTGGACTGCGCATTAGTGCGCATGCGTAATACTTGAATGGGCTCAATGGACTCAGTCTGAACGGGTACGCCAATAAACAGATACGACAAAAAATCGGAATGGTGCATTAAGACCTGCAGTATGAACCTAGCCTTAGTGTCATCCGGCAAAATATCTCACTTTTGAATGGATGTAAAAGATCCCAGCTGGACCTAAATGGCAAAATTTGCCAGATGACACTTAGGCTAATTTCATTATGCAGGTTTTAATGCACAATTCAGATTTTTTGGTGAAAAAAAAATCATCTCGAAATCACGTAATTCGGGTACGTCGTAATCCGGGACTACCTGTACTCGGTTTAAATATTTTTGTTGGTGTTTTACAAAAAAAGAAACAAACAAAAAAAAAAAAGGAAAAAAATGTGTCATTGTCACTTTGTGCATTAACTTCACAAAAAATATTATTTAATATATGGCGGAAAACACTTAGGTGACTTGAAGTTCTGCTGTGAGACCCCTAATTTAGCCATCTTTCAAAATTGTCCGATATGCATGTGTGATACATCATTGGAAAGCTTAAAATCTCAATTTTCTGGGGGAAGAAAAAATTTGAACAGGAGAGCATTTTTTTTAAAAAAACAGCAAAACCCTATCTGGAGGTGAGAGCACGCAAGAACAGAATTACAGACGGCGTGACTTTAGCGAGATATTATCGCGTACTTACTTTGTTTCGATCCAAAAACTCCATGTAGCATGTATCAGTGAGTGTCAAAACACAGCTGTGAATGGTCACAGCTGGATTATTTAGGGATTTTATGGGTGAAACATGGTAATATAACAAAGGTCGCGATGAAGAAATCGCAGACATCAAGGAGTGGTCGAGATGTTCTTTTTCATTTATTTACCCTTTTAAACGTTTTTTTCCCCAACTTTTTTTGTGTGGATCAATAATTTATCATCTAACACATCGGAGAAAATGCGACAGTAACAAAAAAAATACAATTGAGCGATAGTTATGAGGTAGCTATCCGTGACTTTTTTACAGATGCCATTTTTTTCATTGTGACATACTGTAATTTGTTTAAAAGTTTAAAATATGCGAGTGAATAATTTTTAGAACTCGTTTTTTTAAACTAAATATTAGACATCGAAAATGATTCTAAGCTAAAACCTACAGAAATTTCGAATAATAAATATAATGAATTACCTTCGTTTTATGGCTGAGTTGAAACAAAGGCGGTTGTGCCATGTCTGTAAACGGGGGTTTTCAGGGTAAAACAGACAAATTAAAAATAGTTAAGTGGCTTCATGCGCCATGAATCGGCTATGGCAGCATATAGACATATTGTTCTAGCAAACAATATAATCCATATAATCTAAAATATGGGATTTTGAGAATCTCATGTATCATTGCTGATTACAAAGCATTGGAATAAGTTAAAAACAAACTATTTCCCCCCAGACATAAAAGAAGAGTCTGGTCCTTCATTTTTATTCATCTCCATGTTTCCACAATATTTTGAAATGATAAATATCACTCATTTTCATTTGAAAAAAAATCCAATTAAACGGCAAGGCAGCTTTATTGGACACATCTCCAATACTAAGGCTTTCCATTGTGTTCAATGGGGCTGAAAAGAGTTGCCGCCTGGCTTTATTCGCCGGGAATCTTGTGTGTGCGTGTTTCCCGACCTAAACAGGTGATTTTCCGCCACGGCGACTCCTCGGCGGGAGGGAGCAAATGACAGGCCCGGTCGAGCGTTTGCGCTGATTGCATGTGTTGGAGGAGATAAACAATGATTCTTCCAGTGTGTAGACACAACCGCCGTTGTGTTTGCGTCTTTCGCGTTCGCGCTGCACTTTTCAAAGCCTCCATTTTCTTAGCACCGCACCATCGCGAACGTACAAACCACTACGAGGGGCTAAATTCATAGTACTTTGTTTTAGCTGGAGGGGTCGCCTGGTGCGTGTAATCTTCAAAATCGTGGCAACGCAGACTTCGAGACCGCTCGCTGCGAATCTAAAATGGTTTGACACAAAGAAACCTACCTTTTGTTGTGGTTGTTAGCTTTGTTTTTGAACGTTTTGGAAAAAAGAGCTAAAAATAAATGGCTGCCGATACTCCCGTTTCATATAGATTGGATGTCTAGCTCTGTCAATGGCAGCCACTGAGTAAATAGCAGTGGATTTGATACTGATAAAGTAATGTTTTAAAAATTGGTTGAGAAATAAGCTAGTTATTGCATTGACTTTGATGGGAACGTCGCCCCTACCAACATGGCCGCCCTGAGGCCTGATTTGGGGTGATGAAAGATCTTTTTGTGCTTTTGCCGTGAATTGAAACGAGTTTATCACTGGTAGATAGGAGTGGGAACCTCTTGGTACCTAACGATACGATACGATTTGCGATACAAAGCTCACGATAAGGAGCTGACGATATGGCGATACAACGATTATCGATATATTTGTAGAATATCCTAGAATGATTTTCTGACCAACAACTAATAAACAGAAAAACAAGCTTCTGCTGTGAATTGGAATGAGTTTATCACTAGTAGACATCCAATCCATTTGAAATGGGAGGGTGGCAGCGAATGAACGAACGTTCATTCGCTGCCATCCCTCCCACTTCAAACAGATTGAACGTCTATGGCTGTCAATGGCAGCCAATTCCAGGCAATGAGGTAATTTTGGGCGGTTTAAGGTCATTTGCCTGTTGATCTTCAGTTACTTCCTGTTGATTTTGGGGTATTTCATGGGTCACTTCCTGTTGATTTTGAGTTACAGAACAGGAAGTGACCTGGGTATCACCCAAATGAATAGGCAGTGACTCAAACGCAACAGGAAATGACCTATAAATGCCCTAAAATGAACCGGAAGTGACCTGTAAATGCCCTGAAAACCCCCAGTCTAAAAGGATTGGGCATCGTGCACCCTCACTGCAGCCGTAGAGTTAACTGAGACACTATTATGGTGGAAGATTTTGGTAGCAACTTGTTGGTTCCTTTTTATTTTTTAATTTTTTTAAGACATTGACACCTTTTTAAAACGATATCTTGATTCTTGGCAGGAGCATATCGATAACCTTTTAGTAGGGGTGTAACGGTGTCACGGTTTGGTTCATTTTTGGTACAGTAAGAAAACAAAATGCAAAATATAAATGTGCTAGTTGTTTATTACACACCTTTGTGCTATCAACAATAGGAACATTAGCCTATACAAAGCTAGAATTCTGCTCAAAAACTAGTGGGTATTTAAAGATAATCCAACAACAATTTGCCTTTCAGACCCCGCGTATTGGTCAGCTTTTTTCTGAAAGAAAGAAGAAAAAAGAAGTCCTGTGCTAAAGAGAAAAGCAATCCCAATTACAAAGATTTTAACATGTATTTTACAAATGAAATGCCTCAATGAATCATTTTTCTTCTTATGAGCGCTTTAAAAAGCTTTATTGGCGGATTTTCTCAAGTTAAAGCGCCACACAGAAATTAATAAATTTAATTGTTTAAAGGGTATTATAATACTAAGGGGCTGTGAGATATCAATAGAACCGTTATGTGGCAAGATAACAAATATTAATAAAGTTAACAAAAAAATAAATCACATTCATGAGCAATTACCGAAAATAGATCGAGGCAGGTGCCATCGTTGTTTATCGAAGAGAGAGTTGCGTTCGTGTTTTATGAAAAAAAATCGCTAAAATGGTTCAAACCTGTCATGCTATGTGGTGTACAAATAACCATTTGCGCAATGTAGTACCCATGAGTTCTCAAACGCGAGAAAAAGAGCTGGACTATGCAGATAATGAGTAAAGTTCGTCCGTGCCAAGAGGGTTAATTTTGCAGACCCAGCCTCCGGCACGGTTTTGTGTGGTGTACATTTTACACCTGAAAGCTATTCGAACTATGGACAAATGAAATCAGGTTTTGCTAAGACATTGCTGCTGAAAGCAGATGCGGTGCCCACCATACACGCGCAGCCACCTAAATGTCCCGAGATATCAAGAAAGAGGACGATGACTGGCTCTGATGAGACCACCCCACCACCCCAGGCAAAGCAAAGGAGGGAAATGGCCAGAGGGAGTACTTTTATAATAAAAAACATATCACGCATTGGATATAGGACTGGACACATGTATAAATTATCGCTCGTAAAATATATAGAACAAATCCTCTAATCCCATTCATATTTGTGTCTGTTGGCTGAGCGAAAACCTATGATAGCACAATAAATGATAATTATTCTATGCATTACTTTATTTTGCGGTCACGGTGTATCAGCTTCACAAAAAGAAATGCAAAACAAACCTTTCGGTGTTTCCCACACGATCTCTTGCCGGTGTTTCATCAGTGTGATTGCTCCCCTCAATGATCCTTTCATTAGGCTGCATTGGCTTTCGTTTGGCCTCAAATTGATAACCCAAAACACCAAAGAAAGGTTCATAACTCTCCTTGTTACCATTAGAAGAACGTTCGTTACGTCGGATTCGTCGCTGCAACTAGAAACAAAATTGTCCGCCATCATCACCGCCATTCAGTACTAAGCACTGAGCCGGTTGTTTCCTTGTAGTGACATCACGCACACAATATGCTAGACTTCCGGGATCTCGGGGGCGGGTCCTTTTAGCTTCACAATCGATCCAAATTTCTATAATTTTCTTGGTGTTGCGATGTGTGTAATTACACGAAGTGGCATGATATGAATCCAAAAGGCATGCGTTTATGGATAAATGATGGAATATTAGCATTTCCCCAGGTGTTGTAATACCCTTTAAGCAGGATCTGTGTATTATTCTTATTATTCAAATACAGGTCTTTTAGCTCATTTCAATTTATTTTATTTAAATGGGCTATTATTTATTTTATTATGTGTTTATATTTTACAAATGTGATGTAGTATTCATTTATATTGTATATTTTATGTTGTATAACTTTAGTTCCTATGTGAATATTAGTTCCTACTTGTTTTGTTGTGGTAGGAGGGTTTTGTATTGAACACGGGGCCGTGTTGGTTATTATTATAGCAGAGAAGACAGCAGTAAATCAACAAAGACAAGTCAACTGTGCCCCGATCTACCACTCAAGAGATCTGATGGACTCAAAAATTACGATTGGATTACGATTGTTCTTTTCGTGTGCGTCGTATTGAGCCGCTTCTGGGATGCACTGCGACTGGTGTGCATTGGCTGATTGGCTTTAATGCCCGCGTTTCATTGCTTTCTCGCGGTGGCCACGTTGTTGCGCCATTAACGTTTCTGGGTTATACTGTCCTACCGTGTTGGTCCTCATTAGAGTAGAGAAGACGGAGTAAACATAATCTACACAAAGAAACTGTAACCCAATCGACTTACAGCTTCGAAAAGTAAGAAGAACGTCAGAAACTTGTTCGGTATGCCTCCGTTCCGAACCGAGCACCACGTACCGAAACGGTTCAATACAAATACATGTACCGTTACACACTTAGTATCGGTGCAACACACTAGCTAACAATAACAAGCAAATTTTGTAACATAGCCAGATTGTTTACTCACATATCTACTCTACTCTACTCTACTCTACTCTACTCTACTTTTAGATAACATGGGAGTTTTTGTGCAAAAAGCCATTGATTGAGATGTACTGCACTTCTAAGTGTGAGCGTCATGTCCCTTGTTAGTGAGAAGAGCTTGTAGTGTTGTCCCTAGCGTACACAACAATAAAAACGACAGTATAGCCACAATAAGTTGTCCTCCGCTCCAACATGCAAGTTTGCACTCCCTCCTTCCATTCTTTCCACACGCCACACTTGATATAATCAAGTGTGACACGAGAGCGCACGCTCTGTATCTGTCGCCGGGGCCGCCGACGGGCCTCTGCTGACTCTTCCCTCGCGCCCTTCTGTACTTAAACATCAAAATGCCATTAGGCCCTCGCAAACACCTATGCGCTGGGGCCAACTGTTGCCCACTGCTGGGCCTCTGCTGCACACCTTGTGAGAAAAAAAGAAAAAGCCCCCCTCCCCTATGGATGGAAGAAGAATATTGGCGAAAGAAGACAATAATGGGTCTAGCGACAGCGCGGTTGAGGTGGTTGCAGTCAAGGGATTGAAAGTTTGCGACTTCCTCTTCATTTGCCATAAATGTGAATGCGAGTGCTTCTTACGTAGTCAGTTTTGAATTAATTAGCAGCAAAACTTGGTTTGTTTCAGCATTTTGGTGCAAAAAATGGAGATACATAGACTTCGCTACCAGTTGACAAGACAGCTCCCACTAACATTGCGCCATGCCTTTCCATTGGGGGCCGACCCAGGCAGAGTGTTTGGCTTTCACTGTGATAAACACGCTACGTTCGAACGCCAGATTTAGGTGGAAAAAAGACGAATGTTTAACTGCATACAAGTAGGCAGAAGTGTCTCAAGAGTGATTTAATGGAGGGTTCAAGGTAAAATATTATATGAAATATCCCCATGCATGCACTTTGAAAAACTACCGTAACTTTAGCTTGTTAAAAGAAATGGATTAAGTCTTTAAGTTGGGATCAAACCAGTTCAAAACCAGGTCTAAAAAAACACTTTGCCTAGATTTAATCAGCATTCCAAAATAGGGTTCAGCGTTTTTTTTCCTTTGCCGAACCCCTTAGGCTCACTCAGCGAACCCCAGGTTTGATCAAACCCAGGTTTTAGGTTTACCACTGTTTTAAATGTCGTGCTCTTTTTGTATCAAATCGATCGAAAGCCCCTGTATCGAACTGACTCAAACTGTTTGCAGAATTTGAAATATCAGCAATCACCCATCGTTGTCCAAATAATTAATATAGTATCATATCATCCAGTGTTGTTTTGACAGCCGTTTTAATTTTTGTTTTAGTCTTAATCTTTTGGATGGAAATACTTATAATCTTAGTCATATTTTAGTCATTTCACGTCTTCGTCTAGTTTTAGTCCCTGGAAACTCAAATTTCGTCTATTTTTTGTCAACAATTCTCATAATGTTTTTGTTTATAAACTTCAAAAGTTTTAGACCTTGAATAAATAAATAAAGGTTTCCAACCATTTCAAATGAACATGACAGACGAGCACATAACTGTAGCATCTACAAGGCCTAGACTTCATAATGATATTGACCGGACACATTCCACAGAATCTGCGCCACGCCTTCAAGTAGGGGGCCGTCCCACAGTCTGCTTCATTTATTCGCAGTCGGTTGCAGTTATTTAACCTATGCAGCGATCCAACGCCGGATTTAGGTTGAAAAAGTACGAAAGCTGTACCGCATACAAACAGGAAGGATTGTCTCAGGAGTGATTTGTTCTAGGATTCAAGGTAATTACCGTATTGGCCCGAATATAAGATGGCCCTGATTATAAGACTTTTTGAACACCAAATTAATTTTCATACAGAAAATAATTACAGTACATCCGAAACATATAATTATAACTAGGGTTGTTCCGATCATGTTTTTTTGCTCCCGATCCGATCCCGATCGTTTTAGTTTGAGTATCTGCCGATCCCGATATTTCCCGATCCGATTGCTTTTTTTTTGCTCCCGATTCAATTCCAATCATTCCCGATAATTTTCCCCGATCATATACATTTTGGCAATGCATTAAGAAAAAAATGCATAAAACTCGGACGAATATATACATTCAACATACAGTACATAAGTACTGTATTTGTTTATTATGACAATAAATCCTCAAGATGGCATTTACATTATTAACATTCTTTCTGTGAGAGGGATCCACGGATAGAAAGACTTGTAATTCTTAAAGGATAAATGTGACTAAATATTGCCATCTAGTGTATCTGTTGAGCTTTCAGTAAATGATACTGTAGCCATTTAACTGTTCTGCCCAAATGCATGATGGGAAGTGCAACCATGACTGGTCTTTGTTCCAACTGACCCAGCACAGATAGTTTAACCAATGCGGTTTCAGCAGAAATGAGAAGCACCTGACTGCAATCGACTGATTGCACTTGTAAAAGAGCAGATTGGTGAAAAGGTGTCCTCTTAATGGGTTGCAACAAAAACCCGCACCCACTGCGGCCCTTTGTGGAATTAATTGCCCACCCCTGATCTAGACTGTTCTATGTTCATATCTATAGAAATTCCGGGATGTACGCATTTATTTACAAGAATTTTTAACTCAAAAAGCTCTTTGTTTTGTGATAGCCGCCACAATGGATTACACAATCGTGTAATTTTAGCTTGAATTATTTATGTAAAATGAATGATAACTGCCCATTTTTTCTTGCTTTTAACCAAGAATCTAGACTGTTCTATGGTCATATCTATAGAAATTCTGGGATGTACGCATTTATTTACAAGAATTTTCAACTTAAAAAGCTCTTTGTTTTGTGATGGCCGCCATGTTGTTTCCATACACAGTAGCGTAATTTTACAGTCATATGATCAGGTAATTTTCACTCATCCAACCGCAATCAATGGCAATAGATGTCCAGTCCATTTTTTTGACTGGGAGGTGCGCAAAAATAGTCACACTTGAAGGTGATAATTTGGACTCAAAAGTCACCAGAATGCAGATGGAATGATATCATCCGACCCGTTTGAGTGACAGCTAGTTACCGTCCGATCAAATAAAAGACATTAAGACCCGGCCAAATGGGGGCGTCTAATGAGGCGCGATGCAAATGAAGGCGCAGGGAGAGTCGTGAAAACGTTGAAGGCGACGATAAAACGCTGATGGAGTGCCGGACGGCGGCCGTCAATCTCGCCGCTCGTTACCTTCCGGAGAAATTAAGCACGCCTTTAATCATGCCATAAAATCCTCCCTGGCCCATTTGTTGATAATTGTGAGTCTTTTTGCCCGCAGATTCCCCGCTTTTATGCGACGTCGCATTGAGATTTCTTTGATCGGCTTTGGAATGATCGATGATATTTAGCTTCTAAAACGCGGGGAGAGTTGTCGGTGATTAAGCATCTGGCGGGATGTGCTGGCCATGTGACACGTTCGGCGCAGTTATTTCTAGAGAGTCGTAAATCTGCGGTAGAACGGTGGTGGAATTTCAAGCAGATGGATTATGAGAACTTGAGTTTTTATTGGGTTGTAAACAAATAGTTTTGTCTATTTATCAAGTGATATTCAAAAACCAAATTAACAGTGATTGTTTTCTTACGGGTCGTTCATAATTTCCCCAGATTGTGATGTCATTCTCTACAATGTAGATCAGACATGTCCAAAGTCCGGCCCAGGGGCCAAATGCGGCCCGCGGTCAAATTTCATCCGGCCCCCAGCCTCTGTCATAAAATCAATTACATCTGGCCCACACAGACTTAATAAATTGGTCAGCAGTGCTCCTACCAGCATACGAAAGCTTACACACTAAATGCTGCTCCTCATTTACCCGCTAAAAGGCAGCAGCACGCTAAACAACATTACCCCATGTGACCCTTTACTTCTAATTTTCTAAAAGAGAGCCACTTTCGAGTTGATGACTATATTATGTGTAAATTTCAGTTTTTTCTCTAACATTTCTGTATTTTTGTGTTTGTTGTTGTGTGTCGATGGTAAAATCAATCATGAACCGTGAACTATTTGGCATGGAAAATGAATGAATGAATGAATGCTTTGTTAGGTGTAACGGTACAATATGTACCTGGGTATGGGGGTTAAAGTTCGGTACAAGTTTGGTACAACAGGAAAAACAAAAATACTTTAAGTTAAGAACTAAAGGAATCTGACCTTTTATCCAGCTTGCCGGAACCATGCCAGCCGAACCGCTGGACCCACGTTGGCGCAGGTCTAACGACCCGGGCCGGCGAGACTCCGACAAACTGGCCAAGAGGCCAAACACTGCGCGTTCACCTTAGTCTTAACCCTAAAAGACTAGGGTTAAGGAGTGGCTTCGTAAAAAGCATTTCAAGGTCCTGGAGTGGCCTAGCCAGTCTCCAGATCTCAACCCCATAGAAAATATGTGGAGGGAGTTGAAAGTCATTGTTGCCCAACAACAGCCCCAAAACATCATTGCTCTAGAGGAGATCTGCATGGAAGAATGGGCCAAAATACCAGCAACAGTGTGTGAAAAGCTTGCGAAGAGTTACAGAAAACGTTTGGCCTCAGTTATTGCTAACAAAGGGTACATAACAAAGTATTGAGATGAACTTTTGGTATTGACCAAATACTTATTTTCCACCATGATTTGCAAATAAATTCATTAAAAAAATCAAACAATGTGATTTTCTGTTTTCCACATTCTGTCTCTCATGGTTGAGGTTTTCCCATGTTGACAATTATAGGCCTCTTTAATATTTTCAAGTGGGAGAACTTGCACAATTAGTGGTTGACTAAATACTTATTTGCCCCACTGTATATAAACTCAACATGATATTAAAATGATTGCTTATAAGTAGGGCTGTCAAAATTTACGCGTTAACGGGCGGTAATTAATTTTAAAAAATTAATCATGTTAAAATATTTACCGCAATTAACGCATGCGCGGAACGACCCACTCAAGCATTGCCGCAAACGGACTACAATGGCGCCGTTTGAAGTATATTGGGAGCTAAGGGCAGAGACAAGCAAGTCGATTGGACGCAGGTTTTACCGGCACCCGCCATGGGGGCCGCTGTTATTTTTAATGTGACTGGCATTGTCAGATTGAGCAGTGAGGAAGAAACTAGTCGAGCGAGAGAGGAAGCGAGAGAGTAGAGAAAGTGCGCAGTTAGCACAGGCTTCAGTGCTGCGTCCCCCACATGCTTTTGTTTTGTTCATAAAAATACCCACATAACGCCATCCAACGCCTCTCGGTGTTTATATGTATGCCACCGTATTCCTCAAACCGAGCACAACGAGCCAACAACGAGCCAACATGAATCGCCGGTCCATAGCACCAGCAATTACTAAGAAGGGCGAACTGGTAACGCAGGCATTTATTGGAGCTGCGCTATTTAATGGAATAAGCAGAGGCATCTCTTCCACAACTGTTATAACTATTGTGGCAAGCGACACGGGGAAAAAATAACTGGAGATGATCTTTTTCTTAACACCATGTATTGTACTCAACGCAGAGAAGATATACCATTTGCAGCAACCACTGTTGACTCATGGTTGCTCAAATTCCCATCATACATTTGGGCAGTTAAGAACATTTAAGTCACAGTATCATTTAGTGAAAGCACAACAAAAATAATATTCCTATCTCTCAAAAATAAAATAATGTTCACAAAAAGAAAAGCGCTCAATGCAAAGAGATCTGGCATTCCCAATCAAAATAGCTATGCAAAATAATACTCTATTCAAACATTAAGTTTAGCTCAACAAATACACTAGATGGCAATATTTAGTCAAATTATACAAACTATAAAAATTACTATAACTTGTACTCACATTTACCTTTTAAGAATTACAAGTCTTTCTATCCGTGGATCCTTTTCACAGAAAGAATGTTAATGTTCATGCCGTCTTGTGGATTTATTGTTATATTAAACAAATAGAGTACTTATGTACAGTATGTTGAATGTATATATCCGTCTTGTCTTATCTTTCCATTCCATCAATAATTTATAGAAAAATATGGCATATTTTAGAGATGGTTTGAATTGCGATTAATTGCGATTAATTACGATTAATTAATTTTAAAGCTGTGATTAACTCGATTAAAAATTTTAATCGTTTGACAGCCCTACTTATAAGAAATCCTACTGTTTTTGTTTTTGTTTTTTTGTTTTTCAAAAGCTATTTTTTTAACCCTCAAATGTCATTAAGGCAATTGAAGAAATACAGAAGTTGCATGTGTATAGTTAGTCACAAACTTCTCAAGCGTCTGTAAACAACATCCTCAATATTCAATACGTAATAAAAAAATTCTTTGATTTCATTTTAAGAATCCCTTCTCGAAGCGCGCTGACCGGAAAATGTCTTTTCAGTCTTGCGTGCGCTCTGACATATAAATATAGCATTTGAATGACTTTAATATCCCGCTAATCAATGTCCAGTGATCTTTTGATGTTCTCAATTCAATATAGGGAGGGTCAGCCACGGCGAGCTTTGATAAACACAATAAAGGTAAGTGATGACTCTCCGCCGCGCGCTCTCCAAAAACACAGCCGGTAATGAAGAGAAATGGACAAGTTGTCATGTGTCACCGTGCGACTCTCCCGCCCCAAAGATGAATCGCGACGGCCAGGGGGCTCGCCGCCGCGCCCTTGATCGATAATTTCACCTCCCTCTCGGGCCTCGCCAAAAATACGTACAAGTAAAGTCATCTCAGATGAATTGATGACATTTACATCTGTATTTGTATCGATCGCTCCACTTTCCACCCATTTTGAGGAGCCCGCGTCGACCTTATTTGTTACGTTAAAATGGATGCCACGCCTTACAATTAAATTAAGGCAGTGAAGGCCAAAAATATTTATACGCTGGCCAAATTTACTCGATAAAACATTCCAAACACTATCGAACTATAATTTGATTCGTCGATCTCTCGAAGGAGAAATTGATGCTTCATACCAAAATGGCAGTGTTTTGAGAAATGGATTCTTAGACTTTTTTCTGGGTCTACTCATGATGGACACACCCACCAAATTTCTTCCTGCCAAGTGATCCTGACTATGGGGTCTGGATTTTCTTTGCTAGACTCCTAAAAATGACCAACAAGACCCGAAAACGTCCACTTCAAAACAACGTGGCAGAATTTCTGTGTCTTTTCAGGCATGGGTTCTTGAGACTTATTTCTGAGTCTACTCATGATGGACACACCCACCAACGTTCAAGTTGCTAAGTAATACTGACTTCGGGGGCTGAATTTTTAAGTCTGATTCTGTTGAATATACATTTCTTGGAAAACTTGACTCTAAAACAAACTATAAAAAAATTGTGGAAACATTTTTGGACATTGGTTATTGAGACTTTTTTGGGTATTAACACATGATGGACACACCCACCAGATTTCGTGTTGCTAAGTAATACTGGCTTCGGGGGCTGAATTTTTAAGTCTGATTCTATCGAATATTTTTTTCTTGGAAACCTTGACTCAAAAAAGAAACTATAAAACAAATTAGCTTTTTGGACATGGGTTTTTGAGACTTTTTTGTGGGTCAACACATGATGGACACACCCACCAAATTCCATGTTGCTAGGCAATACTGGATTTGGGGGATGGATTTTTAAAGCGGAAATGTGAAGTAAGGCTGGCCAACCATGTTTTTGAATAATATCGATGGCTAAACAATTATAAGCATATTTTCGTTATTTTTTTTTAACGCAACCCTTACAGATTCTTTGTTTAACCCATAGCAACACCCTTGACAACGAAAATGCTTTTCTTCGGCAATCTTCGGAAATTAAGTCACACTGAGAAGTGTGAGGGAAGTCCGCTATAGAACAGTATTGGTTGTTGCATTACTTCTCGGTAAGATGCCACGGCGGTGTGTGGCGATGTTTTGTTCTCACTCAAACGAAAAGTTGTATAAGTGGCCAAAGGATAGCAGGGCACCTAAATGGACATCTTTCGTTCGCACGAAGCGAATGAATTTCAGGCCATCATCGAGTCGTGTTCTCTGCTATAAACACTTCGAAGATGCCTGCTTCCTTAACCGGTCTGCTTATGATCAAGGATTTGCCAAAAGGTACAGTAAGTGTGATTTTTGGATAGATGACTGATGACTTTGTCAAAGCAGAGCTGCCAACTGTTGTGGAATGAACAGTAAAAGCTAGCGACGTTAGCCAAAAGCCAACTTGTGGCAATCCCCGATCATAGTTGTTGTTGCGTTCGCTAGGTTAAGCGTGTTTAAATTGTGCTTTATCTACGATCTTTTCCAAAAGGGTTAATCCGCTGTCAATCGGGAAAGGGGTGTGGATGTGCATATAAGCGGGTCGGCGTCGCGGTAATTCACGATCACGTTGCCGTAAGAGACACACACCGCCGGTGAGTTTGTGCACATTTATTTGTATTTTTTGTATTATGTATTTCCACCTTCATGCTTCAAGCATTGCATTGCATTTGTACGGTTCGGCGTTTCTTTCACGGTGATCGCTTGATAGCCTTCTAGTTTGTGTTTTACGAGAGCCACTGACAGGGGACAGTTGACAACAAGCGTGTTGGTTTTAATGTCTCGCAGCGAATCAGCGAGCGCGCAGGTCACGCAGTGAATCATGGAAAATGTAGTCTCGGGACAACACTGAAGTGGTGCTTTGTAATCTGTTCGCTTGTGTGAAAAAACTACATTTCCTCACGCCATTAGACGCCACTTCCTGCCGAGAGCCCCAAGCTGTGTTCGTACTGTTAGCTCCATGTGTTAATAAAGAAACAAAGTTGTCAGCACGTCGTGTGTTCGATACCTTTGTCAACAAAAAGCTCATAACAAGACACTATGCACGATCCGTTTAAGAGACGCTGGGACTGGAGAGCTGTGAGTAGTAGGAGGCGAGGGGAAGATGAGCGAGAAGCAAAATTTCGCGGTCGAATGGGGCGGCAGTCCGCTATTATTTTGTTTTCTTATTGTTACCACAATAAAGTGGAGAAAGACATCAAAGACTCATCTCCTTCTTTCCCCCCAACGTTTTTATATTATTATTTTATATGCGCGAGAGCTGCCGGATCCACCAAAATAAACATGAAGTCTGATTATTATTTTTTTAAACAATGTCATCAGATAGACAAAAACATAAAATTATGTGCAAATGCCTGCATCTTCAAACCATGAAAATAATAAAGCCTATATTTTACCAATCTTGTAATCTCGATGGGTCTAGGTACATTGTTTGCATCCTGATTAGCGTCTGGCTAATACATGTTAGGTCCAACATAAAATTCCAACCTCCTCTTCTTCCTCCAACTCTTCAAAAACTTGGATCTCCTCCCTTGCGCTCGATCTATCGTTTATATCGCTGTTCGAATCATTGTTTGAAGGGCTTTGTATGGCGGCCGTATGTATGCAGCGCTGCCATGCTGTTCTCGGTGTGACGTATCACTTCCGGGTTCGTCCCCTTTCAGGCTCGAACCTCGGAAATGCGATTGTCAAATATACAACATATAGATTATTTTTTTCATGCTTTATTTGTTGGACAATGTTTAATCACTTTAATTGTGACCCTGTTTGGCATGTTATGAAATTACTTCACATTTCTGCTTTAAGTCTGGTCCCTGTCAAATATCAATTAATTTGAAATGTTGACAGTAAAACAGAAACTATAAAACAAAATGCCAGCCTTTTTGGACATGGGTTCTTCAGACTTTTTTTGTGGGTCTTCTACTCCTGATGGACACACCCACCAGATTTCATGTGGCTAAGTTATACTGGCTTTAAAGGCTGAATATTTAAGTCTGATGCTATCGAATATTGTATATTTCTTGGAAACATTGACTCAAAACAGAGATTATAAAACAAAATGGCAACATTTTTGGACATGGGTTCTTGAGACTTTTTTGTGGGTCAAAAAAGGATCAACACTCTGCTTGTGCTGAGGCAACGTAGGCGACGTCGTCGCCTCGATCTTTTAATTAACCAGCAATATTTTTATAAATTGCTGTGTCTCGCACAGTCCCAGACATCTGTCGCTGAATCTCCTCTTCTCCACGGATGGAAAGGAGCTGGCAGGTCTTATCATCTTTCCAATGCTGGGACATATTGTTCAATGTGGTGCGCTACTGGCTCCTTCTTCTTCTACTAGCTTTGTTGTGAGCATCGACGTAACTACCGTTGTGGGGCGTGTTAAATGGGAGGCGACTAGCACGTTGTTATGACGCATCACGTAAGAGCCTACGTCACCAAGTAGATTAGGGTTTTGCTTTCACACTGCATGACGATCAGAGCCGAGGTGATTTTAACGCGGGTCGCCTGGCGGGTTGATTGACACGGGTCGAGGCGGGTCGCTGCACCTTTCCCACTGCCACCAAAAGCCGATTGTTAGCGGGTTGACATGGGTTTTTTGACCAGTGGGAAAGGGGTATGAGTGTTGGATTCTTTTTGAGATTTTATGTGCGTCTATTCATGACGAACGCACCAACAAAATTTCATCTTGCTAAGTGATACAGACTTTGGGGGCAGAATTTTCTTTACAGGACTCGCAAAAAGTGACCAACATGAGCCTAAAAACAACAACTTTAAACTAAAGTAACAGAATTTTTGTGTACTTGAACATTTTTTTGTGTTAACTCATGACAGACACAACAACAAGTGCCGATCGATCGGGTCCGATCACGTCATTTTCAAAGTATCGGAAACGGCAAAGAAAATATCGGACATGCCTTTTTTTTTTTAAATATATATATATTTTTTAATTAAATCGTTTTTAAATTGTATTTAACGTTAAAGACATAATATGTTACACTCATCCAGAGTCTTTAGTTTAGGCTTAAGGTAGGGTTATCAAATTTATCCCGTTAACAGCGGTAATTTAAAAAAAAAATCTATCACGTTAAAATATTTAACGCAATTAACGCGTGCGCTGCACGACCCACTCACGCGTTGTCGCGTTCAAACTGTAATGGTGCCGTTTTACCTATATATAGAGCTAAAAGGCAGCGTGAAATGAGTAGAGTAAATTTTGGCAGCCTTTGGAGCCTTTATTTAATTGGCTAAAACCTTACAATCCCTCTCCCTACGATTAGAAATATCGTGGGAAGCAATGTAGGGAAGAAAGGTAGTAATTGATCTTTTTCTTAACACCCTCTGTTATTTCCCAACGCAGAGAAGATATATCAATTGGTAGCCATCATGCATTTGGGCATGGCTACAGTATCATTTACTGAAAGCTCAACAAATACACTAGATGGCAATATTTAGTCACAATATACAAAGTCACAAGTCTTTCTATCCGTGGATCCCTCTCACAGAAAGAATGTTAATAATGTAAATGCCATCTTGAGGATTTATTGTCATAATAAACGAATACAGTACGTATGTACTGTATGTTGGATGTATATATTCGTCCGAGTTTTATTCATTTTTTTCTTGATGCATTGCCAAAATGTATATGATCGGGAAAAATTATCGGGAATGATTGGAATTGAATCGGGAGCAAAAAAAAAAAAGCAATTGGATCGGGAAATATCGGGATCGGCAGATACTCAAACTAAAACGATCGGGATCGGATGGGGAGCAAAAAAACATGATCGGAACAACCCTAATTTGAAGTTTTTGGAAATAGGCCCCCTACGAATTGGCCCCATTTCCTGTGTCATGTCAATAGGTTATGAAGTCTATGCAGAAACTACAAAACAAAATATGTGTCTTTTAAAAGATGGATTCTTTTTTTAGACTTTTTTTCTGTGTCTATTCATGACAAATGCACCTACAAAATTTCATCTTGCTATGTAATACTGACTTTGGGGGCTGAATTTTCTTTACAGGACACGCAAAAAGTGACCAACATTAGCCTAAAACAGCAACTTCAAATCAAAGTAACAGAATTTCTGAGTCTTTTTGTGCATGGGTTCTTGAGAATTTTTTGTGGGTCAACTCATGACAGACACACCAACAAAATTTTGTGTTGCTAAGTGATTTTAGCTTTGGGGGCTGAATTTTCTTTAATTTACAAAAAGCAAAGGGACGTTTGGTCACCCTGCTTTCCAGCAGTATTGGTGTCTGGAGGCAGAGGGACCCCAGAAGGACCGGAAAGGAATAGGTGCGGGGGTTGAGAAAAGATGAAGAGCATCGGACGGACAAGCCTCTGAAAGGCCTTCGCGCTCGGCGGCCGCTGACCTTGGCTGCGACGACGCTCCTCACCAGAGGCTTCTAATGAAAGCTGATTGCCGGCGAAGTCGCGGGGAGACAGTGAAAAGGATAGAGAGGAGAGGCTCAGGTAATTGCAGCACTCGCAGGTCCGGGGGGGCCCTCGGGGCCGGCCTGTGATGTCGGGGCGCGGTCGGCGGGGAAGAGAGATGTCGACCAACGCTTTGCCGGTAAATTGTGGACAACGGGGGGAGGAGGCGGACCCCCGGACTGTAATTACCCCTTGTTGAGTGAGCCCGTGGAGAGCGGCCAGGCTCGGCGCGATCCAGCTCTGACAGCGATCACAGGCGACTTTCAGCTAAGACGCGGCGGGGGCCCACGGGAGTGTTCGTTGGAAAGCAGACACTACCTGCCCAATAGTACGCTTAGTGAAAAATAATCTGGAACATACTTCAGATGAACATTAACACTTTTTGGGTCAGTTTGAGCACTCAAACATGATTGCCTACTTCACATGCTAACTAGGGTTGTTCCGATCATGTTTTTTTGCTCCCCATCCGATCCCGATCGTTTTAGTTTGAGTATCTGCCGATCCCGATATTTCCCGATCTGATTGCTTTTTTTTGCTCCCGATTCAATTCCAATCATTCCCGACATTTTTTTCCCGATCATATACATTTTGGCAATGCATTAAGAAAAAAATGAATAAAACTCGGACGAATATATACATTCAACATACAGTACATAAGTACTATATTTGTTTATTATGACAATAAATCCTCAAGATGGCATTTACATTGTTAACATTCTTTCTGTGAGAGGGATCCACGGATAGAAAGACTTGTGACTTTGTATATTGTGACTAAATATTGCCATCTAGTGTATTTGTTGAGCTTTCAGTAAATGATACTGTAGCCATGCCCAAATGCATGATGGGAAGTGGAACCATGACTGTGCGTAGTGCTACCAATTGATATATCTTCTCTGCGTTGGGAAATAACATAGGGTGTTAAGAAAAAGATCAATTACTACCTTGCTTGCCCACATTGCTTCCCACGATGTTTCTAATCGTAGGGAGAGGGATCGTAAGGCTGTAGCCAATTAAAAAAAGGCTCCTAAGGCTTCCAATATTCACTCTACTCATTTCACGCTGCCTTTTAGCTCTCTATATATGTAAAACGGCGCCATTACAGATTGAGCGCGACAATTCGTGAGTGGGTCGTGCAGCGCGTGCATTAATTGCGTTAAATATTTTAACGTGATACATTTTTAAAAAAGTTAATTACCGCCACTATCGGGATAAATTTGATAACCCTACCTTAAGCCAAAACTAAAGACTCTGGATGAGTGTAACATATTATGTCTGTAACGTTAAATACAATTAGTAAACGATTTAATTAAAAAAAAAAAAAATATATATATATATATATATATATATATATATATATATTGAAGGAGAAACAATATCGTCATCGCACACACCATATAATTGTCTGCATTAGTCTAACACATATATAGTCTAACACATACATATGGTACAGGTTTTCGTAGGCACCGTCTAACTGTTTGCATTAGTCTAACACACGTAATATAATTAATCAGGAAATAGTATCATTTTCATATTTACGGTAGGACTACACTACTAATATAAAATAAACAGCACACCATAGTTTAATGAGAAGAAATAGAAGAGATACACAATGCCGTCTTATCACAAGATTGACGCACCAACTCGTATAATCAGCTCTCCCAGCAAACTCCAAGGACAAAGCGCTTTGTCCTAAAACAAGTACAACCAGCCCGGACAGCAAAGTTGATAGCGGGCGTCCCAATCCGCGCACGAACCTAAGCCGCCCAAAACCGGCCACAGCGGGGATGGCCCAAAAGCAACGCCCAGAAACGCCTTCGACAAGACCCGCGTCAGCAAAGACTTCAAAAAGACTGGACACTGAGATAAGACAGATTTCTTCTGCTCGGAAACATGTAACCTTGTTTTGGATCCAGAATTGTCCCTCCGTCGTCAAGTTTTTGCCTTGTTTTTTACCATTGTCGACGAATAAATTGTCAACCTGTTTTCGGCGAGTGTTCTTCAAGCTTTTGAAACATGGAGTCAGTGTGCAAAGGGTTAACACAGGAACGCGCGGAGTTTAGCTTCCTCCTGGCCTGGCTCTTCGGGGGCGTCGAGCGGCGGAGCACATTTCCGTTCTGTTGCCGGCCTCCCCGTGCGGTTTGGGCTGGGAGGACTAAATTCCTTCAATATATATTAGGGCTGTCAAAATTATCGCCTTAACGGGCGTTAATTAATTTTTTTAATTAATCACGTTAAAATATTTGACGCAATTAACGCAGATGGCCCGCTCAGACAGATTTAAATGACAGTGCAGTAAAACGCTCACTTGTTGTGTCTATGGAGTTTTGCCGCCCTCTGCTGGCGCTTGGGTGCGACTGATTTTATAGGCTTCAGCTCCCATCAGCATTGTGTAATTATTGACATCAATGGCAGGCTACTAGTTTATTTTTTGATTGAAAATTTTACAAATTTTATTAAAACGAAAACATTAAGAGGGGTTTTAATATAAAATTTCTATAACTTGTACTAACATTTTTTTTTTTTTAAGAACTACGAGTCTTTCTATCCATGGATCGCTTTAACAGAATGTTAATAATGTTAATGCCATCTTGTTGATTTATTGTTATAATAAACAAATACAGTCCTTATGTACCGTATGTTGAATGTATATATCCATCTTGTGCCTTATCTTTCCATTGCAACAATAATTTACAGAAAAATATGGCATATTTTATAGATGGTTTGAATTGCGATTAATTGCGATTAATTACGATTAATTAATTTTTAAGCTGTAATATATATATATATATATATATATATATATATATATATATATATATATATACACTGTATATATTAAAAAAGGCATGTCCGATATTTTTTTGCCGATTCCGATACTTTAAAAATGACGTGATTGGACCCGATCGATCGGCATCGGGACATCTCTAATGCTAACGATTATGAACTGAGCCTCCCCAATCGATTTCCGGACTTCCCTAAAATTTCTTTGTGAAAATTCTCCAAATTCAACACGAAATGTTCCTTTAAAGTCACAGCAACCTTCATGTAAAAGTCAAATAAGGTGCACCTGTCGTGGCTTTTCGAGCATGAGCGGGCCATCAGCTCAGCAGGTCGGCCGGCGTTAATGCAGGGGAGGTCTTAAGAAGGCAGAAAATTGCCTTACATAACAAGCCGGCGCGTGCAATTTAGCCACACCAATGTTGACTGAAGCAGAAAATAAGACTGTGCGGCCCATCAACAGCCAGTACATTTCATATGAATAATTAGAAAGATGAGGGAGGAAAAAAAGCAAGCTGACCATGACAGCTCTACTACTTTTATTTACGTGCAATGAGGGATTAGGCAAGGCTGGACCAGGAGGTGAGGCCGGAATTCATAAAGTTCCTCTTATTATGACCAACTACTGTCATTTTGCTGTTTATTGGGGCGCAACTTCCTGTCAGAGTTGGATTTTTTTTCAGACTTATATTAATGCTGAACCAACCAAGAGCTCTCAACGTTTTACAATTTCGAACAGTAATGTAACCAATATTTTCCAATTGCCGTGTTTTTCATCTAGGACATATGTATTTAATTTAAAACAAATTCAGACTAATAAGACATGTGTCGATTACCAGTTTCAAGATATACCGTGGTATGAAAACGCCAAGGCGCCGGTGAAAATGGCTGGGAGTAGGGCTGCAGTTATCGATTATTTTAGTATTCGATTAATCGATGAACTAGTTAGCTCAAATAATCGAGTAATCGGATAAGGCACATTAAAAATTAAAATACCTGAGCTGAGCCTCAAACAGTATAGAAAAAATAAATAAGGATCTATGTACAACAAAAGCGCAACTGGCGAACTTGCATAGCAAAAGTCCGCTAGCTTAAATTCTTTAAAACTTTTTTTGTGTGTGTTTTTTTTTTTAACAATGCTCTTAACAAATGGTTCAGAAACATTCCCACAAAAAACGGCTAAATATACCTCTAAATTAAATTATGAATGCATTAAAAAAACATTAGCTCAAACAAAAACTCGGCTTATGTTGGTCTGGTGCATGGAGCAGCTGGATTCAGCCATGTGAAATGAGGCAGACTAGAGGGCAGTGTATCCACCGAAATCAATAAAACTAAATGCAAACACTTTCAAAAATAAACCATTACAACGCCACTTTAATTAAACGAATACTCGAAGCAGCAAAATTTAATTCAAATATTTTTTTCTAATCGAATACTCGAGTTAATCGATTAATCGCTGCAGCACTATCTGGGAGTGAATGAGTAAAAGAATTCACCCGGAATAGTTGCTTCAAAACAAAATGGCTGACTTCCTGTTTGATAAAAAAAAATTTTTTTTTTTTTTTTTTACACGGATCCATTTTTGTGTGTCCTATTCATAAAAACATGTCTACCCGATCTCATGTTAATCAGGCAAAGTTGCGAGGGCCGATTAAAAAAAAAAATCGTTTATTTTCTAATAGCTTTTTAAAGGAATCTACTCGACATGGTTGCTTCAAAACAAAATGGGTGACTTCCTGTTTGATTTTTTGACATGGATCCTTGAGACTTTTTTTGTGTGTCCTATTCATAAAAACATGTCTACCCAATTTCATGCTAATCAATGAAATGGTGCGGATTTTTTGTTTTATTCTTAAGACTTTCTTGACCGATTTTTCAAACCAAAATAACCAACTTCCTGTTCAATTTTGGACCTAGGTCCTTTTGACATTTTCCTGCGTCCTGTTATGATAAACACATCCAGCCAATCTCAAGTCAAAAGGTGAAAGTGGTGAGAATTCACATCTCCTCTCTGAGTGCTTTAATGTCAGACTTCCTTTTTTTAAATTACACTTTTACGCTTACTTTTTGGCTTTTTGCAGTGTTGTTGCGTCCGCGTTTCACTCAGGTTCGAGGGTCCTCGCCTTTCCGGCGGCGGTCAGACGCCCTCAGACGAGGGCTCGGCTAACGGAGTCCGAGGAATAGGGTTTCTTTAATTATCAGTCGGGGTTATGACATTGAGTCCCCCCTCCTCTCGCAGACAGCGTCTAAGTGCTCGGCTGTGCCGAGGAGGCCGGTCCCCCCGCGGGGTACCATTCCACTGCTGGTAATTTCTGGTGCCCATTAGTGACCGCAGACAGAGCAGCGAGCGGGCTGACACGAGAAGCAGGCCCGGCTCGCTCGGCGTAAAAAGAAAAAATAAAAACAAGCTTTTAATGCAAGCTTATTGCATTATGCCCTCCTTGCAGGCCAAGTCAAAAGTCCCATTTGGGCTCCCTGCAGAATATTAGCGCAACATTTCTGCTTCGACAGTTAGCCACGGCCGACTGGCGTCTTGTTTCTATGAACTGCGTTTTAGACTCAACTAGGGACGGAACATATAATCAGGAAATTTCTGTCATATTAGACATCTTTTAGAGCTTTTTCCATCTGGATGTTTCATGTATTTTCAGGAATACTTAATTTTTTTAGTTGTCCGGTATTTATTTTCAATATTTTTGTTCTGTTAAATTTTTGTTTTGTATTGCTCTTACATACATTTGCACATTTTTTCATCAGATAACGTTTGTATTTTTTGTGTGTGTATGATTATTTTCTTTTTAATTAGTATGTTTATATCTAATATTTGGTATTTTCTTGATATTTCTGTATGGTGTATTTGTTTATTACACTTAATAATAGGGCTGTCAAACGATTAAAATTTTTAATCGAGTTAATTACAGCTCAAAAATTAATTAATCGTAATTAATCGCAATTAATCGCAATTCAAACCATCTCTAAAATATGCCATATTTTTATGTAAATTATTGTTGGAATGGAAAGATAAGACACACGACGGATATATACAATCAACATACTGTACATAAGTACTGTATTTGTTTATTGTAACAATAAATCCACAAATGGCATTAACATTCTTTCTGTTAAAGTGATCCAAGGATAGAAAGACTTGTAGTTCTTAAACGATAAATGTTATAGTTACAAGTTATAGTAATTTTTTATTAAAACCCCTCTTCATGTTTTTGTTTTAATAAAATGTGTAAAATTTTCAATCAAAAGTAGAGTTAATATAATAATAATAAGAAAAATAACAATAATAAAAATAGAGTGACCAAAGTCTAAGTTTTATGTGTATTTTGCATAGCTACGCCTCTACTGTATAACATATATCTGTACATATCTTACCCAAAATACAACAAGAGACACATAATTGCCACTAAAAGAAAGAAAACTTACCAAAATATGTGTGGAGCACAAATAGCAATTTGCATTGCATTGTGAACACAGCATAAACGTCTCACAACTACTAATTCTCCCACGTTCAGAAGAAATAACATGAGTATGGAACGGCGCTGCCCCCAAGCGGCCGGTTGCATTCTCTTCACTCTTAATGTCCATAAACGGCCTCATTGTAATCTTTTTGAGGCAATATGCGAGATGGTCATTCACCCAAGCGCCAGCAGAGGGTGGCAGAACTCCATAACAACAAGTGAGCGTGACATCTGCGTTAATTGCATCAAATATTTTAACGTGATTAATTTAAAAAATTAATTAACGCCCGTTAACGCGATAATTTTGACAATTTATCGCGTTAACGGGCGGTAATTAATTTTTTAAATCAATCACGTTAAAATATTTGACGCAGTTAACGCATGCACGGAATGACCCGTTCATGCATTGCCTCAAACAGTTTACAATGGTGCCGTTTTAGCACATTGAGAGCGCCAAAGCAGAAAAATGTGCAGCGCCTTTTATTGGCTTTTGCAACACTTTCACAACAATTATATGTATTGTGGCGAACGACTAAGAAGGCATCAATGGTTTTCTGTTTTGAAAGTTTACCGAAAATATTTCCAAACTGCGGACATGTTAGCTGTGAGTACACATGTGCCAGTTACCGATTTCAAGGTAAACCGTGGTTTAAAAATGTCAAGGTTTCAAAACCGCAAAAATTTTCCGTCATACAGTCCCTAAGTTATTCGCTATTTTTTATGTCCCAAAAATGCATGGAGAAATCCCTTGCTTGCAGCTGCAAGGCTCAACCCTCCGCCACCGGTTGTCGCTCGGTGTCAGTAAGTCAGCTGTGTTACATGATGGCTGGAGGAGGTGAAACTCCTGAACTTTTTCCCTCCATCGAAGAAATATAAATAGCTGGTATGGGAATACTTCGGTTCCGGAAAAGTTACAGACGGCCGCGGCTTAGAGGAGGGCCAACGGACATGTAAAACATGTTTGCGGTGGGTGGCTGCCGAGGAGGCAATACCTCCAATAAGATTTCGCATTTATACAAAATTTAAGGTTTGTAAACACCGTCATGAACATTTCCCACCAGCTACGAGAATTAACGCCAGCGTGTTTAGTGTGTCTACCGGTGGTAAAACGTGTTTTTTTTCTCAAGAGGACAAGGGTTCTTCACACGATTCGGTGGTAAACTTTCAGTCTTGAGAAGGGAAAAGCGATTATGCATTTTTAGCTATTTTTGGCCTAATTATCAGTCACGTATCGATTTTTTTTTCTAAAACCTGTGCATTTTTGTAGTATTTTCTGATAGACCAGTGTTTTTATAGTACTTTTGCCGATTTTTTTCTTGTACTTTGGAAGTATTTTCCAAACTGCAGACATGTCGTCTCTGAGACACTAGTGTTAGCGAGATAGCACTGACTAGCGTATTGCGTCTCGCCATGTTTTGATGACATCATCACAAAAGGACTAAGGTTCTTCACACTATTCAGTGGTAAACTTTCGGTCTTCAAAACTGAAAACCAATAATGCTGAATTTTCGGTCATATTATATCGCTAGTTTTTTTGTTGTTTTTTTTTGGTAAAACCTGTGCATTTTTTGTCGTTATAGTATTTTTGCTTATTTTTCCTTGTATTTTGGCAGTATTTTCCAAACTGCGGACATGTTTTCTCTGAGCCACTAGTTTTAGCGAGATAGCATCAGCTAGCGTGTTGCATCTCGCCGTGTTTTGATGATGTCATCACAAGAGGACAAAGGTTCTTCACACCTTTCGGTGGTAAACTTTCGGTCTTCAAAACTGAAAATCGATTTTTAGCTATTTTCAGTTGAATTTTCAGTCACATATAATTTCTTTCTAAATTGTGTGTATATTTTGTATTTTGTAGTATTTTTGCATATTTTTCCTTGCATTTTCGCATTTATTTCTTGTTATTTTGCAGGTTTCCCCTCATATTTTTAAGTTTTTCTAACATTTTCCTATTCACTTCTCAAAGTACTGGAATACAGCTTGTCATATTCACACTTGACATTTATTCCTTTATTATTTATTGTTTTTAGTAATTCATTCCTCACCAGCATTTAATATTGATTTCATATTTTCGGTAAAAATCCTCAGTGACCATTTGTGAAGGACAATAAAGACATTTCTTGAGGGCATGCATACATACATATTTCCCAGTAATACAATAGGTATAAAAACGAGTCTTAAACAGAGCATAGATTGGAAAAAGGCAGGAGAAGATGACATGAAGCGTAAAGGGGGAGGAGTGCGACGCTCCGGAGTAGGAGGGTCAAGAGAGTCCAGGAATAGTACACGCGTAATGGCAGCGTTGATAGGGCCCACCTAAGCTTCCTGCTTCCCCGGCTCAGCATGTCGCGCCTCTCCCTTCGCCGGCCCGATGTAAGCCACTGGAGTGGCAAATTACACCAGACCTTACAGCTGTAGCCCGACATTATGATTAATTTGATCGGTAATTTCTCCTGTTTTTCATTTTAATCGCCGAGCCCGTTCTGCTGTGGCGGGTCTTTCAGATCTAATTAAGATCAATTCCGCCGCCGAGCCACGCTTTTGCCCGCCGCCAAATCCCCGAGCTCTCCGGGCGTGGAGAAAACCCGCGGCTCCAATCAATCAACCTCCGGTCTTGGAAATCCCACCGCCGCTTGCCCGCAATCAGCGCATTAACACACTTAGGCAAATTTCCTAATCTCGCGGAGTCTATTTGTCACCGCTGTGGCTGGTTCGAGATGAACTGAATTAGCTACACTGTTGTAAGGACTGTAAGACAGTAGGAAGTCGAGGACAGAGGGTATGTTGTGGTGCCCTTTGTGACTAAATGAGGGGTAATAACGAGATAATTCTTGTGTTTTATCTCACTAATTACTAAACACTACAGGGACGTTATGAATACTCGGGATTAAAATTGGATTTTCCTTTAATTGGATCACAATAAACTAAAGTGTTTCCCTCCGTGCTACAGGATATTAGCCTAGCGGGCCACCAGGCTTTTCTTGCCAGTCTAGTGCTGCGAAAGAAAGTATAAAAGGAATACTTATCTTGTAAAAACCTCATCTGGTGATATTTTTGAAAGCGTCATGGCGGTATCTTATTTAAAATTTACAATTAAATGAGTGCTCTATAAATGGTTAATGCCATCCAATCAGCCAGACTGGGCCGCGGGTCCGCCAGAGCGGGCCTTCAAATCCTATTGAGTGGTCGCCGTAGGCCGTGGCCTGTCCTTGCCGAGGCCAGCGCTGACCTGGAAAAGAAGTAAACCCTTTACGGACGCTTTGGCTTCCACGCGCACACACTAATCCTATTTGATTGAAGCAATATCTTAATGATAGCTGATGTGGACTCCTCTCAAGGGAGGTCTGTCCTCGGTCATCATAATCACGCTTGCTGTTTCCTTTCAACATATTTTCCAAAGAAAGCAGAGAAGCAGGCAAGCTATTAAACTCATAGTTTCTATTGCGCTCTTTCTAAAATGGCTGCTTTTATACCAAATGGCAGACCTGTGTCGTTTCTGTAACGTTTCTTGAGACTTTTTGGAGACTTTCATAGACGAGCTTACCTAATTTCATGTTCCTAGGTTAAACACAATCCGGGTGCTGAATTTTTATTTGAAGAACACTTGATAAAAAATGGGTGAAAATATCCTGTAATGGCCACTCCCAACCAAGATGGTGGACTAAATATGTCTTTTCAGTCAGGGGTTATGGAGACGTTTTTGCGTGTGATAGACAAGCATACAGAATTTCAGGTTCCTAGGTTAAACGGGATTCACAGGCTGAATTTAATGTTTTTTGAATAACACCGAACAATGTTTGAAAATATCCTGAAATGGCTACTTCCAACCAAGATGGCAGGCTAGCCGTGACTTTTTAGTCATGGGTTTGTACACTTTTTTGTGGGTCTAGTCTTGATAGACAATCTCACCCAATTTCATGTTCCTAGGTTAAACACAATTCAGGGCCTGCATTTTTATTTGTTGAACTCTTTACAAAAAAATGGGTGAAAATATCCTGTAATGGCCACTTCCAACCAAGATGGCAGACTAACTGTGACATTTTAGTCATGGGTTTATGAGACTTTTTTGTGGGTCTAGTCTTGATAGACAATCTCACCCAGTTTCGTGATCCCAGGTTAAACACAATTCGGAGGCTGCATTTTTATTTGTTGTACACTTCAGAAAATAATGGGTGAAAATATCCTGTAATGGCCACTTCCAAAACAAGATGGCAGACTAACCATGACATTTTAGTCATGGGTTTATGAGACTTTTTTGTGGGTCTAGTCTTGATAGACAATCTCACCCAGTTTCGTGATCCCAGGTTAAACACAATTCGGAGGCTGCATTTTTATTTGTTGTACACTTCAGAAAATAATGGGTGAAAATATCCTGTAATGGCCACTTCCAAAACAAGATGGCAGACTAACCATGACGTTTTAGTCATGGGTTTATGAGACTTTTTTGTGGTTCTCGTCTTGATAGACAATCTCACCCAATTTCATGTTCCTAGGTTAAACACAATTCGGGGGCTGCATTTTTATTTCAAGAACACTTGATAAAAAAATGGGTGTAAATATCCTGTAATGGACACTTCCAACCAAGATGGCAAACTAACTGGGACTTTTTAGTAATGGGCTTATGAGACTTTTTTTGTGGGTCTGGTCTTGATAGACAATCTCACCCAATTTCATGTTCCTAGGTTAAACACAATTTGGGGGCTGCATTTTTATTTGAAGAACACTTGATAAAAAAATAGGTGAAAATATCCTGTAATGGCCACTCCCAAAACAAGATGGCAGACTAACCATATATTTTTAGTCATGGGTTTGTGAGACTTTTTTGTGGGTCTATTCTTGATAGACAATCTCACAAAATTTCATGTTCCTAAAATAAACACAATCCGGGGGCTGAATTTTTATTTGAAGAACACTTGATGAACAAATGGGTGAATATATCCTGTGATGGCCACTCCCAACCAAGATGGCAGACTAACCGTGTCATTGCAGTCATGGGTTATTGAGCCTTTTTTTGCAGATGTACTCCTGATAGACAAGAGTACCGAATTTCATGTTCCTAGGTTAGACTGGATTCAGGGGCTGAATTTATTGTTTTTTGAAAAACACAGGACAATGTTTGAAAATATCCTGAAATGTTTACTATCAACCAAGTTGACAGATTTAACCGTGACTTTTTAGTCATGGCTTCATGAGACTTTTTTGTGGGTCTGGTCTTGGTAGACAATCTCACCCAATTTAATGTTCCTAGGTTAAACACAATTTGGGGACTGCATTTTTATTTGAAGAACACTTGATAAAAAAAAAAAGGTGAAAATATCCTGTAATGGCCACTTCCAACCAAGATGGCAGACTAACTGTGACTTTTGAGTCATGGGTTTGTGAGACTTTTTTGTGGATCTAATCTTGATAGACAATCTCACCCAATTTCATGTTCCTAGGTAAAACACAATCCGGGGGCTGCATTTTTATTTCAAGAACACTTGATAAAAAATGGGTGAAAATATACTGCAATGGCCACTTCCAACCACGATGGCAAAGTAACCGTGACTTTTTAGTAATGGGTTTTGAGACTTTTTTGTGGGTGTACTACTGATAGACAAGACAAGATTTCATGTTCCTAGGTTAAACTGGATTCAGAGGCTGATTTTTTTTAAACACCTGCCAATGTATGAAAATATCCTGGAATGGCTACTTCCAACAAAGATGGCAGACAAGCAGTCACTTTTCGGTCATGGTTTATTGAGACTTTTTTGCGAGTCTAGTCTTCATAGACAAGCCTACCAAATTTCATGTTCTTAGGTTCAACAGGATTCGGGAGCTAAATTCTTATTTAAAGAACACCTAAACATGGGTGAAAATATTGTGCAATGGCCATTTCCAACCAAGATGGCAGACTAACTGTGACTTTTTAGTAATATGTTTATGACACTTTTTTGTGGGTCTGGTCTTAATAGACAATCTCACCCAATTTCATGTTCCTGGGTTAAACACAATTTGGGGGCTGCATTTTTAATTCAAGAACACTTGATAGAAAATGGGTGAAAATATCCTGCAATGGCCACTTCCAACCAAGATGGCAGACAAACCGTGTGATTTCCGTCATGGGTTATTGAGACTTTTTTGCGGGTGTACTCCTGATAGACAAGACTACCGAATTTCATGTTCCTAGGTTAAACAGGATTCGGGGGCTGAATTCTTACATGAAGAACACCTAAAAATTGGTGAAAATGTCCTGTAATAGCCACTTCCAACCTAGATGGCAGACTAACCGTGACTTTTTAGTCATGGGTTTATAACATTTTTTTGTGGGCCTAGTCTTGATAGACAATCTCAGCCAATTTCATGTTCCTTGGTTCAACACAGTTTGGAGGCTCCCATTTTTATTTCAAGAACACTTGATAAAAAGTGGGTGAAAATATCATGTGATGGCCACTTCCGACCAAGATAGCAGACATACCATGTCTTTTCAGTCATGGGTTTATGAGACTTTTTTGTGGGTCTAGTCTTGATAGACAATCTCACCCAAGTACATGTTCCTAGGTTAAAGTGGATTCAGGGGCTGATTTTTTTAAAATGTTTTTTTGAAAAACACTAGACAATGTATGAAAATATCATGGAATGGCTACTTCCAACCAAGATGGCAGACAAACCGTGACTTTTCGGTCATAAGTTATTGAGACTTTTTTGTGGGTCTGGTGTTGATAGACAATCTCACCCAATTTCATGTTCCTAGGTTAAACACAATTTTGGGGCTGCATTTTTATTTGAAGAACACTTGATAAAAAATAGGTGAAAATATCCTGTAATGGCCACTTCCAAAACAAGATGGCAGACCAACCATTAATTTTTAGTCATGGGTTTGTGAGACTTTTTTGTGGGTCTGGTCCTGATAGACAATCTCACCCAATTTCATGTTCCTAGGTTAAACACAATTTGGGGGCTGTATTTTTATTTGAAGAACACTTGATAAAAAATAGGTGAAAATATCCTGTAATGGCCACTTCCAAAACAAGATGGCAGACTAACCATGAATTTTTAGTCATGGGTTTGTGAGACTTTTTTGTGGGTCTAGTCTTGATAGACAAGCCAACCTAATTTCATGTTCTTAGGTTAAACAGGATTCGGGGGCTGAATTTTTATTCGAAGAACACCTACAAATGGGTGAAAATAACCTGTAATGGCAACCTCAAACCAAGATGGCAGACTCCCTGAGTTTTCAGTCATGGGTTAATGAGTTTTTTCTGGGTCTCCTTATGATAGATACGCCTATCACATGTCATGTTGATAAGTAAAACTGGATTTAGGTTCTGTCTTTTTATAACACTACAAACTGGTCAAAATCATTCTAAAATGGCTGCTTTGAGACAGAATGGCAGATGTCTTACGTCTTTTCAGCCATGGATTATTGAGACTTTTTAGTGTGTCTACTCATGATAGACAAGCCCACCAATTTTAAAGTTGCAAAGTTAAATAGGCTTTTGAGGCAGATTTTTTTTTTTTTTTTTTAAACCTGGAAATAAATTGTCCTAAAATGGTCACTCAAACCAAAGTGTCTTTTTACTATTTTTGTGGGTCTACAGATAATTGACATGCACACTAAATGTCATGTTGATAAAATAAAATAGATTAAAGGGTGAATTTTCTTTGAAAGGCCTCTGAAAATGGCCAAAAGAACCCTAAAATTTGTATGTCTGCTCATGATTGACATGCCTCCAAAACTTCAAGTTGCTAAGTGACACTGGGTTTGGACAAAATGCCTCCTTCAAACAAAAATGTCAGATGTCGTATGTCTTTGTGGTCATGTGTAGACAAATTTACTTGTGATTGACAGGCCTACGACATTTCATATTGCTTAGAGACTGACTTTTTCAAGGAAATGATGGACTATGTCCTTTTTCACTGGTACTTGTGACTATTTTTGTAGGTCCACTCATGACGGGAGTGCTTATTTCCATCTTTAGCACTAGCAATGCATCTGATCAAATACATTGTCATAGTTGACTGATTCCGCGCACACACTGGACATTGTGTTTGGTTCCGAAGTAATGCCTTCGGAGGCCCATTAAATCCAAAGACTGTTTTTTTCCCCGCTGAGTACCAGCAGGCCGTGACGGGGGTCGAAAAAGCCGGCGGAGTGGGGGTGTTGAAGACGAGGGAACAAATAGCCCGACGCATCCTCGCCCATAAAGAAGCTCGCGCCACAACCCAATAAGGGTCCTGACGCTGATGAATGTGACCGGGGACGGCTAGGCGACCCTGGCCGGCGCGCGCTCGAAATGAAACCGCGGGGATATAAAATAGCCCATTATCATGGCGATGGTGACGGCCAGACGGACGGCTTGGCCGAGATGGATGGATGGACAAAGTGACTGCAAGAAGAAGCTTGAGTAGGAAGCAGAAAGATTAAGAGGCTGATAAAACAGGAGAGCGGGTGACCTCACAAACCCTCCTGAGTACGCTGAACATGTGGCAGAACTCGTGACCTATTATTGAAAACCTTCACAACACAGATTTTATTTGATTTCTGTGAAATCATTTAGAATGAATACATATATTGTACATATACAGTATATGCTACCTAGCTATAGCATTGCAAGCTATTTACGACCAAGTGGGAAGGGAATACATCTAGTAACCAATAGGACCAGAAGAGGAACGATAGGTCAGATTAGGGTGTGACAGGGTAGTGATACGTAGTCATCCGTGTACCCTTTCTAACCCTTTAAACTAGTGGTCCCCAACCTTTTTTTTGCAACACTGACCGGTGTGATGTTCGCCCTTTATTTCACCTACCGGCAATGTGTGGCAGAAAATTATGGTAAATATAAAATAACACGACAGGGCTAAAAATGAACGTTAACTCATTTGCTCCCAACAAAGTATAAATACGTTCTATTTTTAATTGTTTCAGTGTCCCAAAGACGTATGTCTTTTACGTTTTTTTTTTTTTTTTCACAAGAGACATCTCTGGGTTCCGATTCAACTTCGCTCCAAAGCACAACGCTGAAAATCCATTTTAAAGCAATAAAACTGGCCACTGGAGGGCAGTAGCGCATTTGGTAAGATCCGCAACCCGAATCAACGGAACGAACGGCCGGGCCGCACGGCCCCATCTGGCGGAAGACGACCGAATGGATGTCCAGGATGCCAGGCGGCGGACGACCAAGCGGAACAAACGGGAGGACACCAGGGATGCCAGGTGTTGGACAACCAAGCAGGACGACCGGGACCACCAGTGCAGAGGATGATGCTGTTGAGTCCGTGCTGCTCGCCAAGCAGAGACAGGCGTCGATGAGGGAAAAGTTTACCCCGGCGGTCGCGGCCACAACAGCGTCATCTCTCAGTTAGTTATGTGTAAATAAATTGTTACTCTGCTAACAAAAGCTCTATTTGTCTTGTTGTTTATGTGATTTTGTAAAAGGAAACATTATTCAGATGTTTGGGATGTAACTAAAGCAAAAAATAGCTGTGTTAAAGTCAAAGTTATGTTTGAAATGTATGCACAAAAAGCTCAATTTCTCTGTTTTTTCATCAGAAAATGGAAAATTGCTCAAACTAAGCTATTTTCTAATGCTGATTTCTAAAGAATGGAAAAAGATATGAACTTTTTTTTCCTGCTGAAAGAAAAGAGTTTAATCTTTCTTTTGGTGGGTTCCATGTTTATATAGCAATAGAAAAGAATTTTCTGTGGGCCTTGCAAAATAAGTCAAAATCCAGTAAAACGGCCGGGAGCGAAGGGGGTTGCACCGGTGAAAATGGCTGGGAGTGAATGAGTTAAGTGCAGGGAAAGTGTAACTCACCATACGCGGAATCAACCTTTTTTTTTTTTTTTTTTTTAATGGCAGCCTCTCCTAAAACTTGAAGGCAAATATCCTTGATCGCAGGCATAATGAGTTCATCTCCAATAGTGAAAGGTTTCATAGCTTTAGCAATGCGGTTTGCCACGAGGTATGATTCTCTCAGCGCATCCGCTTTTGTTGCCCCGTTTGCTAGCATTTAGCCACATATTATGCAGAATTGACTTGGTTGTAGGCTCCTCTTCTGGCTCAACAGGAGGCCTTTTCCCCGTAAAAAAGATTTTTTTTTTAGTCATCTTCGCTAATGTGTGGTCTTATTATTTTTGGAAACAAATCTTGATGCGCCTTTGTCATTATTGAGGAAAAGCGCATAGATGCTAGATCCTAGCTCCAATTGATTTTAATGACGACTTTCTATCCAGTTTTATGATATATCTATTGACTAATCTGAGCAAAATGACCGGAAGTACCCTGTCCGCCATTGCTGAGGTGTGCCGCCCGAAGTATACAGCCAACAGCAGCTAACGTGACTGTTTGCATTGACTGACGCTGGGCTGCTATAGGTGTGCAAACACTCCAGTAATGGCGACCAACCACAAGAGGGTGACGTACACAAATTTCTGCTCTGAATAGTCATACGTCGAGAGGCGAAGGCCAGATTGCGGTCGTTAACAAATTATTACAGTGGTACCTCTACATACGAAGTTAATTCGTTCCAGGACCTTATTTGTAAGTCGAAATGGTCGTATGTCAAGTAGGATTCTCCCATAAGAATACATTATAATTCCATTCATTCATGCCACAGCCCAAAGGCCTACACTATATGCTAAATAAATACTGCCACCAAAATGAATCTTCTAATTGGGCCAATTTGACCAAGTGTGCCAAATTTCGTGACTCTGTAAACTGTCTAAGTCTATGAAAAAAACAATTGTTTTAATGTCGGACAAAGGGTCGTCATGGTACAGACAGAGACATGTGGACATGGACCTTAAAATGTAGTATTACAAAAGATCTGTTAACTACAATGACCAACCTGAAAAGAACTGGACATTTATAAGTAAAATAAGTGACTTTCTGTTGCCACTAGTTGGCGCTGCAGAGTTGAAGCAAATGACCCCTACAGGACTCTTCAGGGTACGACTCTCACCAAGCACGGGAAGTTTGATGCAGATATACATTATGTTGTATATCTGCCAAGTTATGACTGTTCAAAAATTTGTGGTCAGACAAAATGACAACGGTCTTTTCAATTTCCTGTTTGGACTGGTCTCATCCAGGCTTCAACTGGGACCGTGTGCTTTGGTCAGATGAGACCAAGATTGAGCTTTTTGGAACCAAACACTCTAAGTGGGTCTGGCGTGCCACGAAAGATGCGCATGCTGAAAAGCACCTCATACCCACTGTGAAGTATAGGGGTGGGTCAGTGATGCTGTGGGGCTGTTTCGCTTCCAAAGGCCCTGGGAACCTTGTTAGGGTGCATGGCATCATGAATGCCAGGACATTTTTAAATCAAAATCTGTTGCCCTCTGCCCGAAAGCTGAAGATGGGTCGTCTCTGGGTCTTTCAGCAAGACAAGGAACCTAAACATATGGCCAAATCTACACAGAAATGGTTCACCAGACACAAAATCAAGTTCCTCCCATGGCCATCTCATTCCCCAGACCTTGTTTTGTTGGCAAAAGGGGGTTGTACAAAGTATTAACACCAGGGGTGCTAATAATTGTGACACATTATTTGATGTCAAATAATTATTTCTTTAAGTGGGATTTTTTTCCCCACTGAATAAATGCACTTGTATTGAAGGTTGGATTTTTCTCTTTTTTTCCATTACGGTCCAATATTATTTGAATTAAAAAAAAAATGATTAGAAGCTAAAAAACACATCTTAACCAGGGGTGCCAATAATTATGGAAGGCACTGTATTTCGAGCTTGTCGTCGGATGTAGAAACAAATGGCGAGTCAAATTTTACGTCGGATATCGAAAAGATGGTGTGTTGATGCGATCGTATGTTGAAGTACCAGTGTATTTCTGTGCAAATGCGCCATGGACAGGTACCGGTCCCCGGAGCGGTGAATGAGGATCTCTGCTTTAAACCATTTAATCATTCAGACTCATGAAGTTTTTTGGACTCACCGGCAGAGGCATGGGTGGCGTGACAGGTGACGGTAAGCTCCGAGCGGGCGACTGGTTCGGCCGGTGCGACGGCGGCGACTGTGGCGGTTGCCCAGATGTAGAGGAGCATGCAGAACCCGGCGACGGCACAGAGGACTGCTGCTGACTAGGCGGGGTCATGTGATGGTGCTGGGATGAAACTTGGTTCTGGACGTGTTGGTGGTGATGGTGTTGTTGTTGCTGCTGCTGCTGGTGGTGATGGTGGTGCATCTGTTGGAGCTGCTGCAGGTGTTGGAGTTGGGAGTTGAGAGTTGAGGTAGCTGTCGATAAAACAACCAGTCGAATCAACACATGACAACTTCCAACGTTGACCTTATTTGCAAAATAAGACAACACCTTCAATCCACACTCGTGAACACATAAAGGTGTGGGACATATGTGACCGAAGGGGCATGTATGTAAATTGTGTGAAGCCACAACAAGGCCCTCTGAGGTTTGAAGTCCCTCAATTTAGTTTGGGCATAGTTACAAGGACAAAGCTGAAATAATTGCTCTCTGCCAAGTCAAAAGTCTTCATTGTCACTCTGATGATGGGTGCGATATTCCTGTTTAATGGCTCAAATCACACCAGAAAAAAAAGACATCAATCTTCTTCAGGAACATTAACTAATTGGATCCAATAATGGTGCCCTGTTTGAACCCCATTTAAATGCTCTTTAAAAAAAAGCTGAATGGGAAGTGGAAAAAGCACAAAATTGGAGTTACTGTACATCAATACATTATTATCAGTAACAGGTATTGATGAATTCCTTCACTGTACGATCTTTCTTCAAACAAAAAAGTTGCAAAAGACGCGTTTTCTACTAAAACACAACAATGAAAAGTTCTAGAACATACAGTGGGGCAAATAAGTATTTAGTCAACCACTAACTGTGCAAGTTCTCCAACTTGAAAATATTAGATAGGCCTGTAATTGTCAACATGGGTAAACTTCAACTATGAGAGACAGAATGTGGAAAAAACCCCAGAAAATCACATTGTTTGATTTTTAAAGAATTCATTTGCAAATCATGGTGGAAAATAAGTATTTGGTCAATACCAAATGTTCATTTCAATACTTTGTTTTGTACCCTTTGTTGGCAATAACGGAGGGCAAACGTTTTCTGTAACTCTTCACAAGCTTTTCACACACTGTTTCTGGTATTTTGGCCAATTCCTCCATGCAGATCTCCTCTAAAGCAGTGATGTTTTGGGGCTGTCGTTGTGCAACATGGACTTTCAACTCCCTCCACAGATTTTCTATGGGGTTGAGATCTGAAGACTGGCTAGGCCACTCCAGGACCTTGAAATGCTTCTTACGAAGCCACTCCTTTGTTGCCCTGGCTGTGTGTTTGGGATCATTGTCATGCTGAAAGACCCAGCCACATCTCATAATCAATGCCCTTGCTGATGGAAGGAGATTTTCACCTAAAATCTCTCGATACATGGCCCCATTCATTCTTTCATTTACACAGATCAGTTGTCCTGGTCTCTTTGCAGAAAAACAGCCCCAAAGCATGATGTTTCCACCCCCATGCTTCACTGTGGGTATGGTGCAATTCAGTATTCTTTTTCCTCCAAACACGAGAACCTGTGTTTCTACCAAAAAGTTCTATTATGGTTTCATCTGACCATAACACATTCTCCCAGTCCTCTTCTGGATCATCCCAAATGCTCTCTAGCGAACCGCAGACGGGCCTGGACGTGTACTGGCTTCAGCAAGGGGACACCTCTGGCAGTGCAGGATTTGAGTCCCTGGCGGCGCATTGTGTTACTGATAGTAGCATTTGTTACTGTGGTCCCAGCTCTCTGTAGGTCATTCACTAGGTCCCCCCGTGTGGTTCTAGAATTTTTGCTCACCGTTCTAGTAATCATTTTGACGCCACTGGGTGAGCCCCAGATCGTGGGAGATTATCAGTGGTCTTGTATGTCTTCCATTTTCTAATAATTGCTCCCACAGTTGATTTCTTTCCACCAAGCGTTTTACCTATTGCAGATTCAGTCTTCCCAGCCTGGTGCAGGTCTACAATTTGGTCTTGGCCATAGTGGAGTTTGGAGTGTGACTGACTGAGGTTGTGGACAGGTTTCTTTTATACCAATAATGAGTTAAAACAGGTGCCATTAATACAGGTAATGAGTGGAGCCTCGTTAGACCTCATTAGAAGAAGTTAGACCTCTTTGACAGCCATAAATCTTGCTTGTTTGTAGGTGACCAAATACTTATTTTCCACTCTAGTTTGGAAAAAAAATCTTTAAAAATCAAACAATGTGATTTTCTGTTTTTTTTCCCCCCCATTCTGTCTCTCATGGTTGAGGTTTACCCGTGTTGACAATTACAGGCCTCTCTAATCTTTTCAAGTAGGAGAACTTGCACAATTGGTGGTTGACTAAATACTTATTTGCCCCACTCTACCCATATTTGAATGTATCCACCAGTAAACCACCAAACAGATGTAAGTAGACTCTTTGTCTTTTGGGACAGAGGTTTTTGAGACTTTTTTGTAAGGCCTACCCATGACTGACAAGGTTACTCAATTTTATGCTCTTAGTTTAAATAGAATTAGAGGGCTGAATTTTCAAAAAACCAACTCCTATTTAACATACACATTAAAACCACAAAATAGTAGACTTTTGTCGGCATAGGTCCTTGAGACTTTTTGTCGGCCTACTCATTACAAACCTACCAAATTTCATTCCACTCAGTTAAACTAGCTATATAGCTGATTTTTCCAAAAATGCTTAGCACTAAATGGACATTTTCACCAGCCCTGAAAATGGAGAGTCTTGAAGAACCGCAAAAAAAAAAACTGACTTGAAACTTGAAACCCCCCACAGTCCCACATATGCAAAGACAGCCTCTTAGCCGCCACAGTGACAAAATGTTGAGCTCTACTTACAAGACGGAATACAAAAGCAAAAGACAAAAGCGCGGTTCGACAGCGCGTCTGTCAGAAAATTATCGAAAGCGCCTGCGAGATCAAAGGCGACTAGAGAATGTCCTCCGGCGTGGACCATTACGGCGAGAAACAAGCGGTGCAACAACAGAAGATGAGGCAAAAGCAAACAAATACAGAGGGAATATGGAAGAAGCCCCATGTGGCCTTATTATCAGAGCCGCACTGCAGGTAACTACAGTAGATTCTTTAACAGCAGTGCTTTATAAACGCTGTCATCTTGTTAAGACTGTCAGGACCACTGACCCGCTCCCGTTCCTCTTTAAGTGGGCGACGGGCACGTCGGCGATCCGCCTTTTTGATTGCGCGCTGCGTAATCCGCAAACGGGCTCGTCCCGGCTAATTGTTTGCGCTTTGCTCGAATGATGGAGTGCGGGCCGAAGAGACACCGGCGAGCTCATTATATCGCAAAAGTGTCTGTCTTTGGTACTCGCCGGGCCTTTTTCCCCTGTTCTGCTGTTGACACAATTCAGCGACTCTATGCTAATGTTAGTAATGAGGACTACGTAAAATGTGGAGTCATCTTACAGTTTTACTGAAAAGACAGCAGGTCAACTAACTGTTGGATTTTCACGATCATGCTAGAAGAAGGGTGTCAAACTCAAGGCCTGAGGGTAAGATCCGGGCTGTCACATCATACATTTGGCCATGCCAGGCCATAGGGGGCAGTGCAGTTTTACAAGGCAATGATGCACTTCCTTGACAACAATACCCGCCCATTCGAAGCAATGGCGTCCATGCCTTTTTTTCTTTTACTTAACATACCTCCGCGACCAGTGGCGGGCTTGGCAATTTTGGGGCCTAAGGCGAACATATCCAGGGGCCCTCTTCGTGGGTCAGGGGTTAAAAAGGTGAGAAGGGTGTGGAGGAAATATGTTCCGGTACAATAGGGCTGTCCTAAACGACAAATTTTCTCCTTATTAGTCAGTTGACTAGTTTTACGATTAGTCGACTAATCTAATCACTTTCTTTTTTTTTTTTTTTTTTTTTTTTTACTAATTTAGCAATGAAATTTTTGTTGACACTTAATAATTCACAAAACCATTTTGGAACACTTAAATTCTTTGTTAAAGTACTAGAGATGTCCCGATCGATGCTGATCGATCGGGTCCGATCACGTCATTTTCAAAGTATCGGAATCGGCAAAAAAAAATATCGGCCATGCCTTTTTAAAATATTTTTTAATTAAATCGTTTTCTAATTGTATTTAAATTTACAAACATAAAATGATACACTCATCCAGAGTCTTTAGTTTAGGCTTAAGGTAGGGTTATCAAATTTATCCTGATAACGGCGGTAATTAATTTTTTAAAAAAATGTATCACGTTAAAATATTTAGCGCAATTAACGCATGCGCTGCACTACCCACTCACGCATTGTCGCGCTCAATCTGTAATGCCGTTTTACCTATATAGAGAGATAAAAGGCAGCGTATAATGAGTAGAGTGAATTTTGGCAGCCTTTGGAGCCTTTTTTTAATTGGCTAAAGCCTTACAATTCCTTTCCCTACGATTAGAAATATAATGGGAAACAATGTGGGGAAGCAAGGTAGCAATTGATCTTTTTCTTAACACCTTATGCTATTTCCCATCGCAGAGAAGATATATAAATCGGTAGAACTACGCACAGTCATGGTTCCACTTCCCATCATGCATTTGGGCATGGCCTTCAGTATCATTTACTGAAAGCTCAACAAATACACTAGATGGCGATATTTAGTCACAATATACAAAGTCACAAGTCTTTCTATCCATGGATCCCTCTCACAGAAAGAATGTTAATAATGTAAATGCCATCTTGAGGATTTATTGTCATAATAAACAAATACAGTACTTATGTACTGTATGTTGAATGTATATATTCGTCCGAGTTGTATTCATTTTTTTCTTAATGCATTGCCAAAATGTATATGATCGGGAAAAATTATCGAGAATGATTGGAATTGAATCGGGAGCAAAAAAAAAAAGCAATCGGATCGGGAAATATTGGGATCGGCAGATACTCAAACTAAAACGATCGGGATCGGATCAGGAGCAAAAAAACATGATCGGAACAACCCTTGTCATAAGCATTCATTATTGCCCATGATAGTGTCATGTCCTAATTAGGACGGTATTATAACAGTCTTATGACGCCGCTGTCAAATAAAGTATTACTTATTAACCCATATAAATGAACAAATAATCCGTACTGGACTATAAACTGCAGGATTCGAAAAAAAAAGTAGCTGCTTATAGTCCGAAAATTACGGTAAATGCGACATGCATCAGTCACAAAAAAACATAACATCATGAGCTACTATAATCACAGATGACGTACCACTGAATTCAATTCAGTCATTGGCTGCAATTGACAGCCATAGACGTCCAATCCATTTGACGTGGGAGTGATGGCAGCGAATGAACGTTCGTTCATTCGCTGCCATCACTCCCACGTCAAATGGATTGGACGTCTACTAGTGACAAACGCATTTCAATAATTGGATGTCTATCATCGTCAATACACTGATTGATGTACTTTCTCATAATTCAAAGTCTTTCGTGATGCCATTATCAAATATCGAAAGGAAAATGTCATCAGCTCGGCAAAGCTTCGAATCCGAGCGCTAGCGTTCCTGTATTAGGTCAGATCAATAAACTTAATGCACTTAAAGACACGCAGAGAATTTAGTGCTTTCTATCAGTCGGGTGTCTATAGCTACAGTACGTCAATAACTGCATTAAATTAAAGTTTCCATCCCTCACGGAAAAGCGACGATTGCCGCCTCGCCGCTAATGACTCCGGCGGAGAAGGCGATTTAGATGCCGCTCGGATCGGGATCATTACGCCGGTGGTCAAAAGGAAGGTCGTTTGGACTCTGAGGATTAGCGACGAGTGGGGCGATGATGGCTTTTAACGTTTTAAGCTAGTTTTCGCTAGTCAAACTCATGAGGTGTGTTATTACACCTTTCGGTACTAGAGGGAGTTAAAGTATACCTCTTAATATTTTTCAAGGATAATTTCAGATGTTTACAAAGTACATTTTGTGTCTCATATTCATAGGTGGTGAAGCATGTCAAAGAATCCCATCCTCTCCATGGTGATGTTTCACAAACAGCATTCCATAATGCCTGCCTTTTTTTTTTTTTATAACGCGACGTGGCCCAGGGACCTCCGTGGGCGTCGCGGGGTCCTCGACAGTATTCAAGAAGGGGTAGGGCCGCTAAAATAAGATCTACTTTCATTCCGCTCTGATTTTCTTCTTTGCAGAGAAGATATGAAAGGTGACAGGAGAAGGTTAAAAGCTAAAAATCTTATTAACCACCAATGACATGAAATTCCATACAAAGGAGCTAGGAGGCCTTCGATAACACAAATTGGAGATATAATCGAGGTTTTTTATTTATTTATTTATTTTATTCATCTTATACAATGTGCAGTATATTCAATTTGTTGAATTAGCTTTTAATGCTAACTGAAACTAGCGGGATGATTGCAGTTTTTTTACTCGCACGTCAAATTTGTAAAAACAGTAAAGTCATGCTAGTGAAATTGAGAGCCATAGCTGTCCAATCCATTCTAACTACGATTTTTTTGGTCATCATTTTACCCAAAATGGCAGCCAATGTTAGTTAATGAAATATCATTTGAGCTATAGTTTCAGTGTTGTAAGGTATAAAATTCTAAAGTTACTGTACGGTCAATGCCAAAACAGCTAATTTTTAGAAAAACTCAATGGCAGCCAGTGAGTTGTGTACTACAACTGTAATTACAACTGTATTTTTCATTGTTATGAAGATAATGTAGACCCCATAGTTAAAAAAATTACCGTAATTTTTGGACTATAAGCCGCTACTTGCTACCTGCCGCCTATAGACCCCACTCACATGACGTCACAACCACGCTCCGCGCCTTATTGTCTGTCAGCTCGTCGTGTTTACGCATTACCGCTACGTAAATTCCTCCTATTATGGCGTGTTTTTCTGCTCGTTAACATTAATAATCAAAATGGTGAAGGTGTGTGTGGCGGTTGGTTGCAGTAACAGAGAAGATAGACGGAGAGACTTGAAGTTCTACCGTATTCCGAGAGACCCGGAGAGGAGAGCGAGATGGACTGCTGCAATTCGACGAGAAAACTGGGCACCAAACGATCACCACAGATTATGTAGTAGTCATTTTATATCTGGTAAGATGCATTTAATATATATTTAGAGGGTTTTGGGCTGATAACCACAATTAAGATCATTGCGAGGCTAATCGCCGACAACATACAGTTTCAAATTCAAGATGCTTGTTTCTTCCACCATCATTATTTTTTTAATAATATTTAGTTGGTACCAACTGAAAGAAGCTGGCCTTGTCTACGGATCATCAGTTAAACAGGGGTGTCCAAACTTTTTGCAAAGGGGGCCAGATTTGGTGTGGTAAAAATGTGGGGGGCTACCTTGGCTGATTTACGTTTTCCATGCCGCTTCTTCCTCACGATATATTTAAACAAATTTTAGCAAGCCCTTCTGTGTGTCACATTTGCTTTATTATTTTTTTTTTTAAATTCCTAATTTCAACAATCTCGCCTTTGTGGCGTTCTCTTTCGACACTCGGGCTCTTGCGAAATACTGCTGCTGTGAAATTAAACTAGCTTCAAATTGCTTTCATTTCTCGCTGCGTATCTTCCCTGTAATGTTGTCGTACATGTCAGCGTGTCTTGTTTGGTAATATCGCGTCACATCGAACTCTTTGAAAACAGCGACTGTCTCTTTGCAAATGAGGCAGACACAGTTGTTGCGTATTTTATGGAAGAAATAGTCCAATATCCACCTATCCTTGAACCGTCGGCCATCGCAGTCAACTTTTTTTTAAATTGATTGTCGCCATTTTAGAAAATTGGAAGTAAAGGGTCACAAGGGGTAATGTTGCTTAGAGTGCTGCTCTTAAAGTTTTTCAAACTTTCGTGAGAATAGGCTGAGTTTCTGTGGACAAGATAGTTGTAGATATCAGGGTAGCAGATGTCAGGCAGAGACGGCGAAGACAGCGGGTCGAAAAATATCGATTTAGGCATCAAATATGGATCTGGCGAATGGATCGACCGACGCGTATCCACATAACGCCTTTTATGCAACACATCCAATGAGTTTACAGCGTCTGAAAGCACCGGGGCTTCCATGAATTGCACTATAAATTGCACAATAAATTGAGACCATTGAGAATACGGACACACAATGACGGACAATATGGCGGCACAATACAGCAACACGTCATTGTGTGGCGCTGGTGAGTGGGGTCTATAGTCCAGTGCGACTTATTTGTTGATTTATTTGGGTTAATAGGTAACACTTCATTTGACAGCAGCGTCATAAGACTGCCATAAGACCGTCAAAATTATGACATGACACTATCATAGGCATTACTGAATGCTTATGACAGATGTCATTAATTGTCATCTGGCAAATTATGTCACCAACTCCATTTATGTCCAGCTTGGATCTTTTATATCAATTAAAAAGTTAAATAATTTGCCGGATAACAGAAAATGACATCTGTTATAAGCATTCATTAATGCTCATGACAGTGTCATGTCATAATTATGATTGTCTAATGAGTCTTATGACGCCTCTGTCAAATAAAGTCTTACCAAATACCATAAATAGCAGATAATGAAACAACTGGAACAGTAACTGAAGAAATAATTAGCACAGAACATGAATTTGGATTGTTATTTACATTTTTAGTGCTGCAATGCATGCTAGGAGGCATGTTGGATGACAACAGTGTTGACAGCAGTGGTTGACTGCCTCCCCCAAGGAAGCAGTGATGGCCAAATGAAGCGTCTTGAAACAATGAAGCTTTGCAGCCAATTGGTATAAAGCTTCATGGTGGTTCATTTAGTCTTATAACAGTTGCCAGTGTCAAATAAAGTGTTTCCGGTTAATACAGGGGTGGGCAAACCGGTCCTCAAGGGCCGTAGTGGGTTCTGGTCTTTGTTCCAACTGATCCAGCACAGACAGTTTAACCAATAAGGTTTCTGATGAAACAAGAAGCACCTGACTGTGCACAACTGATTGCACTTGCAAATCACCAGATTGGTGAAAAGTTTTCCTCTCGATGGGTTGGAACAGAAGCCCGCACCTACTGTGGCCCTTTGTGGAATACTTTGCCCACCCCTGGGTTAATATCTTTTGGTGTAAATATCCCATAATACAGTCGGGACAGCTGCGGTTTATAGTCCGTTGCGGCTTATCAATGAACAAATGTCGTTTTCGTGTCAAGTTTGGTGGTTGCGGCTTATAGTCAGGTGCGCCTTATAGTGCGAAAATGACGGGTAGTTACAACAGCTGTTAGACTGAACTAAAGAAAATTGCGTTCCCTGGTGTAATTGAGCGTTTTTCTAAACGAGCTTCTATTTTCATACAGTAATTGATGGTCTTATTCTTTAAAAGAGATTTCGATTTGTGGTAATGCTACCAGTGCCGGAAGCCGGTCTTTAAATGAGGGGAAGCTAAAAGTGTGTTCACCTGAAAGTGCTTTGTGAAGGTGAAGGGGCTCAGCGGCACCAGCTGCTAGTAGGGAAAGAAACTAGAGCGGCAGAAGTCAAGTCTCTAAAACAGTGGTTCTTAACCTTACTAAAGGTACCGAACGCGGGAGCATAACTCAGGCTTTAGTCAATGACATGTACACACAACAGTATACATTAGATCACTTGATTTTTTACATTTTGTGGGAAGCTGAGATTCCCTTGCAGCTAGGGTTGTTCCGATCAAGTTTTTTTGCTCCCGATCCGATCCCGATCGTTTTAGTTTGAGTATCTGCCGATCCCGATATTTCCCGATCCGATTGCTTTTTTTTTTGCTCCCGATTAAATTCCAATCATTCCCGATAATTTTTCCCGATCATATACATTTTGGCAGTGCATTAAGAAAAAAATGAGTAAAACTCGGACGAATATATACATTCAACATACAGTACATAAGTACTGGATTTGTTTATTATGACAATAAATCCTCAAGATGGCATTTACATTATTAACATTCTTTCTGTGAGAGGGATCCACGGATAGAAAGACTTGTAATTCTTAAAGGAAAAATGTGACTTTGTATATTGTGACTAAATATTGCCATCTAGTGTATTTGTTGAGCTTTCAGTAAATGATACTGCAGCCCCACCCAAATGCATGATGGGAAGTGGAACCATGACTGTGCATAGTGTTTCCAATTGCTATATCTTCTCTGCATTGGGAAATAACATAGGGTGTTAAGAAAAAGATCAACCACTACCTTTCTTCCCCACATTGCTTCTCACGATATTTCTAACTGTAGAGCGAGGGATTTTAAGGCATTAGTCAATTAAAAAAAGTCTGCAAAGACTGCCAAAATTCACTCTACTCATTTTACGCTGCCTTTTACCTTTATACATAGATAAACCGGCGGCATTATAGATTGAACGCGACAATGCGTGAGTGGGTTGTGCAGCGCATGCGGTAATTGCGTTAAATATTTTAATGTGATTAATTTTTTTTTTAAAATTACCGCCGTTACAGCGATAAATTTGATAGCCCTATTTTAAGCCAAAACTAATGACTCTGGATGAGCGTAAGACATTTTGTCTGTAACGTTAAATACAATTAGAAAACGATTCAATAAAAAAAAAAAAAAAAAAAATATATATATTAAAAAAAAGGCATGTCCGATATTTTGCCGATTCCGGTACTTTGAAAATGACGTGATCGGACCTGATCGATCGGGACATCTTTACTTGCAGCCTTAAAGCAATCGCCACTGAATGCTTCTTGTAGTCATTTAGCATATACAGTATATTCGATCATGTTCCTTAAATCCTTTTCGTGTCAAGCAGCATCCTGTTTGACATTTGAAATGATGAAAAACAATGCTCTCCATCTCCTCCTAGTGACGTCAGGAATCCGGGATTTTCCGAGGTTATTTTAAGGAATATGTCGACAAAATGTAGTACATTGGTGCCCAGTGAGGGGTCCCGTGCTTTTGTCCTTGCCCCCCGACCCAACACACCTTACCGTGTCTTAAAACAGAGGCCATCTGCAGGCTCGGGTTATTACCGTGTGCTCACGGGCCCATCATGTGTCGTCAGCCCAAAAGCGCGCAGGCCCTGAGTAAAAGCCTCATGCAAAATTTATGTTCATGCGGCTGTTTCAGTGGGTGGAAAAATCAATATTGGGTGGGTGGGGGTGCTGTTGGCGGGGGTTGTGATGCACAGAGATGACTGAGTGCTCTCCGGACTGACAGTAAAAGCCGGGAGAGATTGAGGGGCTGCGTTTAGCGCTCTGGAAAAGGAGGCGCCTTGACAATGTGCTTCACCTTCAATCGGAATTCTATTGTGGATTATTTAGAGCAGGGTTGTCCAAACTTTTCCCACTAAGGGGGGCATACTAAAAACTAATATACAGATACACAACAAGAATAATCAAAAGGCAATGTGGCGAATAAAGAGGACATCATAAAGCTTTTGTTGTGTTTTTGATAGCATCCGAGGCATCGCATACCCACACAGTACATTTGGGGAAGAAGGCGAGAAAAGGATGAAATGAGCCCAAACAATGGGATTTGCTTGCCATTCTTCTGCCTCCCATCTCGGCTCCTTAATTATTCCCTTTGCTCGGCGTCTGAGGGCGCGTGTAAGCACTTTCACACCAGCGCCACATGCCCGACGGCGCTACGTTGATGTGGAGCCTTGTGAGTGACACACACAAGCAGCCTCTTGTGATTATCGATGCTCTTTAATACAACACAGAGCGGCTCACAAGATGGAGAGAACAGATTTCCAAATGCGATGGAATTAAAGTGGAGAGCAGCGACGGACAGACCGTCGCGCCGCTTTGTTCAATGGCTCAATGCTCAAAATTAACAATTGACGCCGTGAACTGTGGCTGACTTCCTGTTCGATTTCTGATATGGGTCCTTAAGACATTTTTGTGCGTCCTGTTATGATATATATGAACACCAAATTTCATGTTGATGGGCGGCGTGAGCGTCAGGGGCTGATTTTTTCAAACATTTTTCAAACACAATTTGCTTAAAATGGTAGACGTCCTGTATAGTTTTGGGTAGGGTTGTTCCGATCATGTTTTTTTTGCTCCCGATCCGATCGTTTTAGTTTGAGTATCTGCCGATCCCGATATTTCCCGATCCGATTGCTTTTTTTTGCTCCCGATTCAATTCCAATCATTCCCGATAATTTTTCCCGATCAAATACATTTTGGCAATGCATTAAGAAAAAAATGAATAAAACTCGGACATATATATACATTCAACATACAGTACATAAGTACTGTATTTGTTTATTATGACAATAAATCCTCAAGATGGCATTTACATTATTAACATTCTTTCTGTGAGAGGGATCCACGGATAGAAAGACTTGTGACTTTGTACATTGTGACTAAATATTTCCATCTAGTGTATTTGTTGAGCTTTCAGTAAATGATACTGTAGCCATGCCCAAATGCATGATGGGAAGTGGAACCATGACTGTGCATTGTGCTACCAATTTGATATATCGTCTCTGCGTTGGGAAATAACATAAGGTGTTAAGAAAAAGATCAATTGCTACCTTGCTTCCCCACATTGCTTCCCATGATATTTCTAAGCGTAGGGAGAGGGATTGTAAGGCTTTAGCCAATAAAAAAAAGGCTCCAAAGGCTGCCAAAATTCACTCTACTCATTTTACGCTGCCTTTTGTCTCTCTATATAGGTAAAATGGCGCCATTACAGATTGAGCGCGACAATGTGTGGGTGGGTCGTGCAGCGCATGCATTAATTGCGTTAAATATTTTAACGTGATACATTTTTTAAAAAATTAATTACCGCCGTTATCGGGATAAATTTGATAACCCTACCTTAAGCCTATGAACTAAAGACTCTGGATGAGTGTAACATATTATGTTTGTAACGTTAAATACAATTAGAAAACAATTTAATTAAAATATATATATATATTAAAAAAAAGGCATGGCCGATATTTTTTTGCCGATTCCGATACTTTGAAAATGACGTGATCGGACACGATCGATCGGCGATCTCTAGTTTTGGGTATGGGTTCATGACTGTTTTGTGCATCCGGTTATGATAGACATGTCCACCAAATTCCATGTTGATAGGTGAAACGAGTGTCAGGGGCTGATTTTTTCCAATGTTCTAAGTAGTCTGATAAGTAAGAGCCCTGGAATTTGCCTAAACTTAACATTTGGCGCTGTGAACACTGGTTGACTTCCTGTTTGATTTCTGGCATGGGTCCTTAAGGCCTTTTTTGTGTCTTGTTATGACAGATATAACCACCAAATTTCATGTTGATAGGTGAAACGAGTGTCAGGGGCTTATTTTTTCAAATGTTCTAAGTGGTCTGATAAGTAAGAGCCCTGGAATTTGCTCAAAATGGCAGACTACCTGTACAGTTTGGGTATGGTTCCTTGAAAGTTTTTTGTGCAACTGGTTATGATAGACATGTCCGCCAAATTCCGGGTTGATAGGCAAAATGGGTGTAAAGTGCCATTTTTTGCAAATGTCCTAAGTACAGTGGTCCCTCGTTTTTCGCGGTTAATGGGGTCCACAACCCGCCGCAATAAGTAAAAAACCGTGAAGTAGCACCCTTCCACCCAAAAAAAAAAAAATGTGTGTGTGTTCAACGTGTTTGATAGAACAACATGTCTATATGCTGCCATAACAGTTTCATGGCGCATTAAGCCCCTAAACTATTTTTCCTTTGTCTGTTTTACTCTGGAGACCCCCGTTTATAGACACCGCACAACCGCTTTTGTTTCAACCCAGCCATAAAAAGAAGGTATGTAATCATATTTATTTTTCGAGATGTCTATCATTTTTAGCATAGAATCATTAATTGAGGTGTGATATTTAGTTTTGGGGAAAAAAAAAAAAACGACTTTAAAAAAAGTTTTCACTTGCATATTTTAACATTTTAAACAAATTACGTCACAATGAAAAAAAATAGTGTCTGTAAATAGGTCACTGATATAACCTCATAACTATCGCTTAATTGTGTTTTTTGTTACAGTCGCATTTCATTTTCCCCATTATTTTAGATGATAAATAATTGATCCGAACAAAGAAAATTTAAAAAAAAAAAAAAAAAGTTTAAAAGAGTAAATATTTGAAAATCTCAACCACTCCTTGATGTCTGCGATTTCTGCATCACGACCCTTGGTTATATTACCGTGTTTCACCCATACAATCTCCAAAAAGTGAGGATGTGGCCATTCACAGCTGTATCTTGACACTGGGTAATACATGCTACACAGAGTTTTTGGTTCGAAATAAGGTAAGTAATATCTCATTAAAATCATGGTGTCTTTAATTACGCTCTCTCATATACTCTTTAGGATTTCCAATGATGTATCACACACGCATATAGGACAATGTTGAAATTTGGCCAAATTCGGGGTCTCAGAGCGGAACTTTAAGTCACCTGTATTTTCCGCCATATATATTTTAATAAATGTTTTTCAAGCACTTCAAATGTAATAATTCTGATAAGTTTTAAACATGTTACTGTCCCACCGAATTATTTTTAAACTCGTCTTAATTAAATGCTTCATTGAGTGAGTCCACTGAAATCCGGTCAAGATGCTCACTTACACACAATGAGTTGCCAAAGCAAATTTTTAACTAGTTAAATGATGATTGACGCATGTGGAGCTTTGAAGTTTGAGTCTGGTAATATCGAACCTAAAAGTCTGTCAATCATCGTTAACTTTAATAAGCAACTGAGAGACTACGCGATCGGCTCGGGACAGCTCATCTGTATTTATTTATTTTTTTTCATCAAAAAAAAAAAATCCGCGATGGACTGAGGCCGCCAAGTATGAAGCGTGAAATAGCGAGGGATCACTATAGTCTGATACGTCAGAGCCATGAAATTTGTCTAAAATTAACATTCGATGCCGTGAACTTTGGCAGATTCCTGTTCAATTTAATGTATGGGTCCTGAAGACTTTTTTTGTGCGTCCTGTTATGACAGATATGCCCACCAATTTTCATGTTGATGGTTGAAACGGGGGTCTAAGGGTAATTTTTCCAAACTTGCCAAGCAACCCATCAGGTTGAGTCTTGGATTTGGCTCAAAATGGGCGACTTTTGTCCTGCTATGATAGACGTGTCAGGGAAGTTGCACATCCATTGCTGAAACTGGTATCAGGAGCTACTTTTTCGAATTTTCTAGCTATGATCACAAAATGAGTGTAGTTTTTGTGACTGAAATATGTATTTTCATCAAAATACACCAAAATTGGTTAGGTTTCTAGCATGAAACAACCCCCCAAAGCACTGATCCGTCTGTGTACATAAACAGCCCTTATGCCAGGAATTAACTGGGTAATACTTTGTCAACATCAAGGCGCCAAACTGTGCGCGCCGGCCCTTTAATAGATTCTCTGCGGATCCTGATGAGGATCCTTTAGTCGCCCTCTCGCTGTATAAGCCCCCCTTGCTCCCCCATACAGCCAAGTATGATGAATGAAGCTTGGTGCTACTTATGCGCTTTATCGTGCTCGCTGACTAGCAACAGGTTCAGCAAAGGGCAGCGGCGGTAAATGAAATTCCGCGTCCGGGACAATACATCATCCTAGAAGGAAGGTATGCCGGAACTTAAGAGTTATGGAATATATGAATAGGACCTACTTGATTTTTAACCATTTGTGTGAGAAAATTGAGAAAAATGTATATGCAAAAATGCCTGAAAGAAACACTGATAAAAACTCAGTACTCTTGTCGCGACAGCGTCTCAGAAACGGCGCCCGCGGGACCGAAACGTGTCTCGCGGGACCTTTTAGCCGCACGGATGCCGATAAGATGCCCCCTCCCTACCTATTAATTAAGGTAATGACGCCTCGGTTGGCAATCGCCAACCGCAGACGGCTTTTAGCGACGGGATCGGGTTGCGATGCCATCCGCTGATGGACGTGGCGGTGAAATCGGAGAATGGGGCTCTAAAACGACCTCCACAGTGGAGCTCATTCAAGTTTTGGCCTGAAAATCTATAAGCAGTCAGCATATAGGAAGTGTTCAATGCTGGAGACTATTGATCAAAATTAGAAACATCTGTGTTGGGCGTAAGTAGTATTGATCAGTGCGTAATACCGCATTGATTAGCTTGTTTTATTAAGAGAGAGCCATAATACTGTTTGGCTTCGTTATTTTTGCTAAAATTATGTACATTTTTATTGTTGCAAAAATGTATTTTTGCATAATTTTAATTTGGACAGTGCTGAAAAGTTTATACAATATACAAATTTAATAACATTTGAAAATGAACTAATCTAAAGGCAATCAGCTTTTGTTATAAAATGTGTTCATAAAAAAAAAAAAAAAAAAAAAAAAAAAAAAAAACCTTTTTTACTATATATTTTAATGCACTCCTCCAAATTGTCCATAAATGGGAATATGAGTGTCAATACTTGCTTATACTATGTATGCCCTGCGATTGGTTGGTGACCAGTTCAGCGAAGAAAAATGCTATAGAAAATGCACAAATGGCATAAGAAAAAAAGGCAGGTACTCTATTTGTAACAATTGGAGATAAGACTTTTTTTTTCTTCACCTCAGTAGGCACATTGCCGTAACATTACCATTAACATCACAAGTCATGCAGAACACGGACCGATGTGAAATGTCAGGCGGGAATTCCGTTGGTGTAAGATTAGCATCTCCCGTTTCCCACCGCTGCACCTTGTCTAATATTTCATTTACAACATTTCATAAGTTCATTTTCCCCTCACTGACCATGTAAATCACAAATCAATTCTCATTTGCGATGCTTGACTCCGTGCGGGCGCCGCGGCTGAAAGCTCGCGCGCTTGCGGACCTTTAGCCAACCCGAGCGAGAGGCTCTGGCGGGAAAGAGGGAGATGTCATTTTCGCAAAACATCTCCAGGGCCACTCGGCGCAGGTGCAGAACTTGACACGATCTAGAAAGCAGTGGTACACAAAATAAAGTGGCCAAAATACAAGGGCTGTGGCATGAACAGTCTGTAGACTGCAGGAAAATTGACAAGAATTGAGAAAAAAATCGTACAAATGAAGCTTAATTTTGCCGTAAAACGGTGCTGTCTGTTGTAAAAAGTGTTCAAATTGCCAAGCACGGAAATTGAATTTGTACCGGTAGATCTGTACTGACAGGTACAAAAATCCTTCCTCTGGTTATAATCAGCACTAGCACATTTGTTACCTGTTTAAAATATATAGTCTTTTTATTTACTGTTGTATACGCTACTTATATTTGTTACTTTTTTGTTTGACTGATACACAAGTTGACTGTGTTTTGGCAGCTAGCTAACAGGTACTCAAAAGAATCCAATGCTGATAGTTTTAAATAAGGTTATTATTAAACGTAAACTGTAACATTAAACGCATATAACAGACAAAATTACACTAAAATATAACATTTATTTCGTTTCTGAACCACCCATTAGCTTAATGCTAATATCAATGATACGCTAACAATAGGGTTGCCACCTTTCAGAAATTAAAAATACGCGACGCCCCCCTCGCGCCCAAAGTTGTACAGGCAGAGAAAAAAAGGGACATCCCCAAAACGCATAGAAATGTATCTGTACGTATATATTCCGTATTAGTTCAATACAGAAGTCAACATTTAATTCCCAATTTCAGATGGTTCCTTATTTCAAGGGACAGGTGGCAACCCTAGCTAACGAAAATTAGCTTGACATGCCTTACTGACCACTCAAAACAATTTGTCTGAATAGAATGTTTAACTCAGTGGTCTCAAACCGGTCCTCAAAGGGCCGCAGGGGGTACTGGATTTCATTCCAACCAAACGAGACAAATACCTTTTCACCAATCTGGTTTCTTACAAGTGTAATCAGTTGATTGCAATCAGGTGCTGCTTATGTTAGTAGAAACCTCATTGGTTGAACTGTTTGTGCTGGATCTGTTGGAACAAAAACCAGGACCCACTGCGGCCCTTTGTGGAGTCGGTTTGAGACCGCTGGTTTAACTACTCTATAGTTTATTTTTCCATTGTAGATTTTTAAAAACTACCGTATTAAAAAACACTACAGTGAATTAAAATACATCATACATTTAGTTCCTTGACTACCTGTTAGCTTAATGCTGATATCCAACCACGCTAACAAAAATTAGCTTGATTATCCTTACCTAACCAACAAAACAATTACAGTGTGGAAAATAGGTATTTGAACACCCTGCGATTTTGCAAGTTCTCCCACCTGTAAATGGTGGGCGGGTTTGAAATTTACATGGTAGGTGCTTGTCCACTGTGAGAAACAATCTAAAGGAAAAAAAATCCCGAAATCACAGTGTATGATTTTTTTTAACAATTTATTTGTATTACATTCCCGCAAATAAGTATTTGAACACCTGAAAAAAATCTATGTTAAAATTTGGTACAGTAGCCTTTGATTATTATTACAAAGGTCAAACGTTTCCTTTAATTTTCCCCAGGTTTGCACAGACTGCAGCAGGGATTTTGCACCACTGGTCCACACAAATCTTCTCTAGATCAATCGGGTTTCTGGACTCTCACTGAGATACACGAAGTTTGAGTTTTCTCCAAAGATTTTCTATTGGGTTTGGGTCTGGAAACTGACTGACTATGCTTTTTACAAAGCCACTCCTTGGTAATTCTAGCTGTCTCCATCAGACCATTGTCATGTTGGAAGACCCAGTCACGAACCATTTTCAATGCTCTAACCGAGGAAAGGTAATAATAGGTTTTAATCAGTGTAGTTTTTGGCAGCCATTTTAATTTTCATCTTAGTTTTCGTCTTTTAGACGATCATCCTTACTGTATTAGTCTTAGTCATATTTTAGTCACTTCAAAATGTTTGTCTTTGTCTAGATTTTGTTGACGAAAACCAATTTCGTCTAGTTTTAGTCGAAGCTAACTCAATATTTTCGTCTGTAAAATTTGAAAATTTCCCTCCAAAAATAAGTAAGAAAATAGTTCCAATGAACACTGACGGATGAGCCCATATTGTGACATCTACGAATCACATGATAATACATACTTGGCAAGAAAACAGTAGGCTAAATTATTTTCAATTAGTTATACTCGCCTGGACGCCGCAAATTGTATGTAAAAAAAAAAGTTGTCCAAGAGTTTAGCAGGACGCTCGCTGTTAGCAATAGCCTAATGCTAACGTGAACGTGAATGCTATGCTAATGCTACGAGTTACATTTAGCACTCAGCACGGACGTTTAAAGGCTAAAATGACCTTGCATATTCCTCTTGCTGAAATAAGAAGACTGTGTGTGTCTAAAAACAAGCAATGGGAAGACTGGAGGACACTTGACTGGTGGGTGAGTTGGGGGGTCGCAGCACGTCACATGAGAGACACAACCGGGCAGGCTCAAGACACATGAAATGTCACACATTGTGAACACGCGACGAAAACTAGGGCGCATTTTCGTCTCGTTCTCGTCTCGTCTGACGAAAACTGGCATTCGTATCGTTAAGTTTTCGTCTCTCAAGATGCGTTTTTAACTTGTTGTCGTCTCGTCAATCACCGTGAAAAAAAATTTTGTCGACAAAATATTTTCGTTATAGTCGTCGTTGACGAAAACAACACAATCTCATATGCCCACAAGACTTTGTCCCATGGATCCTCTGGATCATCCAAATGGTCATTGGCAAACATAAAACAGGGGAACCTTCCGTTCCATGAATGATTTTTAACCATGACGTCTTAGTGTATTAGTGTATAGGAAATAGTAGTGATCCCACCTCTTTTCAGGTCATTGACCAGCTCCTCCTGTGTAGTTTTTGTCTGATTCCTCACCATTCTTAGGATCATTGAGACCCTACGAGGAAGATCTTGAATGAAGCCCCAGTCCGAAGGAGATTGACATTCATGTTTGTCTTCTTCCATTTTCTACTCATTGCTCCAACGGTGGATCTTATATCACCAAGCATCTTGGCAATTGCCCCTTAACCCTTTCCTGCCTTGTAGAGTTCTACAATTCTGTCTCTGGTGTCTTTGGACAGCTCTTTGGTCTTGACCATATTAGTCACTGGAGTCTTCCTGATTGTATGGGGTGGACAGGTGTTTATTTGCAGCTAACAGCCTCAAACAGGTCAAAAAGTCACACTCAAAAAGTCTACCTCCGCTTCACTGATTCGTTGGACATTTTAAAGGCGATTAGGAAGTCTTTGAGGCTGACAATTCTAGCTCATAGACAGGTGTTCAAATACTTATTTGCAGCAGTATAATACAAATAAATTCTTTTAAAAAATTACACACTGTGATTTCTGAATATTCTTTTCTTTAGATTGTCTCCCACAGTGGACAAGCACCTACCATGAAAATGACAAACCGGCCCATCATTTCTAAGTGGAAGACCTTGCAAAATTGCAGGGTGTTCAAATACTTATTTTCCTCTATGTACTTCATTTCAGTTGTCTCCATATACAGTGGGGCAAATAAGTATTTAGTCAACCACCAATTGTGCAAGTTCTCCTACTTGAAAAGATTAGAGAGGCCTGTAATTGTCAACATGTGTAAACCTCAACCATGAGAGACAGAATGTGAAGAAAAAAAAAACAGAAAATAACATTGTTTGATTTTTAAAGAATTTATTTCAAATTAGAGTGGAAAATAAGTATTTGGTCCCCTACAAACAAGCAAGATTTCTGGCTGTCAAAGAGGTCTAACTTCTTCTAACAAGGTCTAACGAGGCTCCACTCATTACCTGAATTAATGGCACCTGTTTTAACTCATTATCGGTATAAAAGATACCTGTCCACAAACTCAGTCAGTCACACTCCAAACTCCACTATGGCCAAGACCAAAGAGCTGTCGAAGGACACCAGAGACAAAATTGTAGACCTGCACCAGGCTGGGAAGACTGAATCTGCAACAGGTAAAACGTTTAGTGTAAAGAAATCAACTGTGGGAACAATTATTAGGAAATTGAAGACATACAAGACCACTGATAACCTCCCTCGATCTGGGGCTCCATGCAAGATCTCACCCCATGGCGTCAGAATAATAACAAGAACCGTGAGCAAAAATCCCAGAACAACACGGGGGGACCTAGTGAATGACCTACAGAGAGCTGGGACCACAGTAACAAAGGCTACTATCAGTAACACACTGTGCCGCCAGGGACTCAAATCCTGCACTGCCAGACGTGTCCCCCTGCTGAAGAAAGTACATGTCAAGGTCCGTCTGCGGTTCGCTAGAGAGCATTTGGATGATCCAGAAGAGGTTTGGGAGAATGTGTTATGGTCAGATGAAACCAAAATAGAACTTTTTGGTAGAAACACAGGTTCTCATGTTTGGAGGAGAAAGAATACTGAATTGCATCCGAAGAACACCATACCCACTGTGAAGCATGGGGGTGGAAACATCATGCTTTCGGGCTGTTTTTCTGCAAAGGGACCAGGACGACTGATCTGTGTAAAGGAAAGAATGAATGGGGCCTTGTATCGAGAGATTTTAGGTGAAAATCTCCTTTCATCAGCAAGGGCATTGAAGATGAGACGTGGCTGGGTCTTTCAGCATGACGACAATCCCAAACACACAGCCAGGGCAACAAAGGAGTGGCATCGTAAGAAGCATTTCAAGGTCCTGGAGTGGCCTAGCCAGTCTCCAGATCTCAACCCCATAGAAAATCTGTGGAGGGAGTTGAAAGTTCGTGTTGCCCAACGACAGCCCCAAAACATCACTGCTCTAGCAGAGATCTGCATGGAGGAATGGGCCATAATACCAGCAGCAGTGTGTGAAAAGCTTGTGAAGAGTTACAGAAAACGTTTGGCCTCCGTTATTGCCAACAAAGGGTACATAACAAAGTATTAAGATGAACTTTTGGTATTGACTAAATACTTATTTTCCACCATGATTTGCAAATAAATTCTTTAAAAATCAAACAATGTGATTTTCTGTTTTTTTTCCCACATTCTGTCTCCCATGGTTGAGGTTTACCTATGTTGACAATTACAGGCCTCTCTAATATTTTCAAGCGGGAGAACTTGCACAATTAGTGGTTGACTAAATACTTATATGCCCCACTGTATATGTGAGTAAACTGTTTGATTACGATCTGGTTGCTTATGTTTTCTTGCAAATTTAAATATCCCTGTCCAATTTTTATTTTTACAAATCAGTCTTTATAAAAAATCAAAAAAATCATCGAGATTGTATGTTATGAAAAATAAAATCAAGCTTTTTAAAACATTTTTTGCTAGGTCAGCTGAATGATTGCTGCCAATTTGAAGGAATTGGACGTCTATGAGCGCACATCTTTAGCTTCTATTCAACATCCCCAGTAAGCAAACAAGCCAAGGCAAAACCGTCGACTCTGCTCACAAATATCTGGGGATACCCGCTGTTAAACATAATGCGCTACAATCAAGCGCGCAATTACTCCACATATGTAAGACAAATCATTAGCGCGTCTGCAACAAGTGTTGCGGCGGCGACGGTAAATCCTCCGTCTCAGGGGGCCGTGTGTGTTTGTACTACACCGTGCAAATGCGCTTGTTTGATTCCAACCCACTCACGCCTCCCCCGTTCCACTTTGACTGGGATTCGTCACAAAAAGCGCCAAACAATAAACTAGCGGGAGGGACGCGCGGCGCTAGCTAGCAGCACCTCTCACTCTCAATTATTTGGCTGCTGTCACAACAAATCAATCAAATTACCGCTCGAAGGACTGTGTGCAGCTGCTCCTATCGCGCCGCTAGTCGCATTAGCTTTGAAATGTATGAGCTCTACATTTTATCACTATTATTTATTTAATGCCGAGCGCTCGCTCACTCTCTCGCTCGCAGAGTTAAATCATTAAAAGGGTCGACGTGCCGGAGAACGTCGCGAATTAAACAGTCATGCGCTGAGAAAAGATGGTTGTGTTGTGATGTTGAGGAAATATGGACTCGCTTTCGCTTTCGTTATGGCAATAACAAACCTGAAAGGCAATGAAATGGCAGCAGCAACACCAATTCAAGGCACAAAATCAATGAGTGAACGACTTCAGTTGTTAGAAAGTCGTCGAATAGCCACAAAAGAAAGTTTACTTAGGAATTAGGAGGTTTTAATGGATCGGTGGGTGCTAAATTTAGTTCCGAACCCGAAAGAAGACCTCACTTTGGGGCGAGTACTTTTGCAAAATTCAGGAACTATGATGTAGGGTCTGTCAGGTCACGTTTGGAAGCTTTTAAGTCACAAACGTTATCACTTTAATGGAAGACAAATGTTTGAGAACATTATCCGAAGCCTCAAATTTTACTGTAAGTAAGGCTGGGAAAGTAAACGAGTTAACTCTGAGTTAAATCACACATCAACTCATTGAATGATAGACGTCTACAGTGGCGTGAGAAGTGTGGTGCTGAGGAACCCACTGGTCTTTTCGTAGATTTTTTTTGGGGAAAAATAAATAATAAAACATATTGAAACATTAGTGTATTTAACTTTGGGGATTATATATGGCGGAAAACACAGACAAGGCTGAAAAAGCCGTTTCTGCCTTTGCACCCCTCTTTAAAATGAACTGCTGTATTTTAAGCCAAAAGAACTATTGTGTTTGATAGAACAATATGTCTGTATGCTGCCATAGCAGCTTCATGGCGAATTAAGCCCCTGAACTATTTTTAATTTGTCGGTTTTACCCTGGAGACCCTCGTTTACAGACACCGCGCAACCGCTTTTGTTTCAACCCAGCCATAAATATACGGTAAGTAATTGTATTGATTATTTGAAATGTCAATGTCTAATATTTAGTTTAAAAAAAAAAAAAAGATTTTATAAAATTATTTAGCCGCATATTTTAAACTTTCAAACAAATTACAACGAAAAAAATAGTGTCTGTAAATAGGTCACTGTTAGCTACCTCATAACTAGGGGTGTGACAAAATATCGAAATGGTGATATATCGTGAAACTTTGTATCCCAAAAGGTTATTGATATGCTCCTGCCAAGAATCGAGATATCGTTTTAAAACGGTGTCAATGTCTAAAAATAAATAAATAAAAATAAACCTTAAAGTTGCTACCAAAATCTTCCACCATAATAGTGTCTCAGTTAACTCTAAGGCTGCATCGACGCCCAATCCATTTAGACTGGGAACATTCGTTCTTTCGAAATCAGAGCATTCACAGTCTTTCTGTCCAATTTTCAGGGCATTTACAGTTCACTTGTTCATTTTCGGCCATTTACAGGTAATTTCCTGTTGAGTTTGAGTCACTGCCTATTCATTTGAGTTATTCCCAGGTCACTTCCTGTTCTGTAACACAAAATAAACAGGAAGTGACCCATGAAATACCCCAAAATCAACAGGAAGTAACTGAAAATTAACAGGTAAATGACCTCAAATGGCCCAAAATTACCTCATTGCCTAAAATGGGCTGCCACTAATTTTGACCCATTATAAAATTTCTTTTTTGTTCATTTCATTCATTTTTGTTGTTTGTTTTCTTGCTTTACAACCTTAATATATATAGGAAAGTCAATTACATGCAATGACACTTTTTGGCCACCAAGGGGCGCCTGCCCCCCCATAAACTCCGCTTATGACCAAAAGAGTTTACCGCCTAGCATGCTAGCACCCGCAAGGCAAGCTGGGAATTCAAGTGTCAAAATATCGTGATATTCTGACCGACACGTTCCCTGCCGTCCCTCTCGGTTCAAATGGATTGGACATCAACGTTAACGAGCGTCCTGTCCCTTAAAGCAACAGTCATCTGAGTCGACACGTGTAACGATCGCAAAAACATCCGACTCTTCCCTCCTGGGGGCTCGTCCTTAGGTGTCGTAATGAGCGCAGTGATTTCCCTAATTTGCTGCGTGCCGACACGCCGCAACCTCTGAGCGACACCGCCGAGCGCCGGCATCAAAACTCCAGACGGGGCGGCGGGGCTTTGATTGGCAGCCACGCCGCCTCTCATTACTGCAGGTGAGTGGGATGCCGACCTTTCAAACCGGCACGCCCGAGTACAGAGGAACAACAGCGGCGCGCTCTCACCTCCGCCATTAGAACTTCCCCGTTTGTGTGATGTGCGGTGCCGCAAATAAGGCGCCGCGTGCTTATTAAGAGCTTCCAAGGATAGCGGCGCCTTCGCATTAGCTGCGAGTGCGGAGAAGAGGAGTCGGCGAATGAAGACTTTGTTGCGCTTTGCTTTGATTCTGCCGCTTTTACAAGCGTGTTAATCACCATTTGCTTGTTATAAAATCATGTGGAAAGTTGCCCTCATATAAAAAAAAAAAAAGTCAAGCACTCATATATATGTTTTAAAGTGGTAATAGCCGTCATTGTTTACAGAGCTCCAGTGTGACGCAACCTACTTTCGGAGCCACTGTGAAGTCAGCCGGATTTGGCGCGCTCTTGTCACAAAGGATAACTTTCTCCCTTGTTTAGTTTCACTGGGAGTTTGTTTTTTTCAATGCTCGCATGAATCGTTCAGACAAACATCCAGTTTCTCGCGAGTTATTCCTCGTATTCTTCGCAAGTAAACACAAAACAAGTCAAAGCCAGTGGCTATGAACGGGTGCTGGCACCCACTTTTTAATGGCTAAAACCCATTCAAATGATCATAAAATTTTCAAGCCAGGCTTCACCTTAAAAAAATAGCCAAATTCCTTTACAATTTAGGGCACGAGTTGATGCCACGTTGGATTATGTATCCATACACAATAGCGTAACTTTTCATTCAAATAATCAGGTAATTTTCGACCAACTGCCCGTTTTTTGGCAAAAAAAAATTAGTAATTTGAACATTTCTTCGTCCATACAAAAAATATCGGCTTTTATGTGTTTTAATTTATGTAACATTTCAATCCAAAAATGACGAGGGCCAGATAGCTGGCAAGACGTTCTGAGGCAGTAGTGACATCGGAATTCAACCTAAAAAAGTTGTTATTGTACAAAGAAAAATTCAAAATTTGCTTATGTTGAGTAAAAATGATTACGCATGCTGTCCTCAAGTGTTAAGTTTCTGATATGAAAATTGAGTGATTTATTGGCTGTTGAAAACTTATGTGTATGTATATGTATATATATATATACAGGGTGACCCAAAAAAAAGTTTACACTCAGTTGACTGCTTGTTTAAAAGCCATTGAAACATATCTAAATAGGTTGTCATGCTTAAGTGATTCATTAAGGTCACTCAATGCAGCTGGTAATCTCTCGTCTCTACAATTCCTGTGCTTCTGCTGAAAATGAAGAAAACTTTAGCTGTACCTGAATTGCTGCGTGCCGGTCTGACACCTACTGAGATTGCAGCAAATCTGAGAATATCCAGATGTGCAGTCTACAAAGTTAAAAAGAAACTGAAAGAGACTGGAACAGCCTCACGAAAACCTGGGTCTGGAAGTGCCGATCTGTGTGGACCAAAAAGTTGATTGACAAGGTGATATGTGGCCACCCCAGAGTCCAGATCTCAATCCCCTGGATCATAGCATATGGGCAACTGTGGAGGACAGTGCCTGTAAGAAGCCACAAACTTCTGTGGCAGCCTTGGAGAGGTCCATTGTTAGATCTTGGGAAAAGATGACAGCATCCTACATAAAGAAGACCTGTCAAGCGTTCCGCAGGCGCCTGGAGGCTGTTGTGACACTTAAGGGAGGATACATTGAAAAATGGAGTGTACTGTACATGTTCTTTACAATAATGTATAATTTGTGATTAAATTCTAATTCTAAGCTGAATAAACATGGCATTTAAGTTGTATAATGGCAGTGTAAACTTGTATTAGGGCTGTCAAAATTATCGCGTTAACGGGCGGTAATTAATTTTTAAAATTAATCACGTTAAAATATTTGACGCAGTTAACGCACATGCCCCGCTCAGACAGATTTGCAGTGGGGAGAGCAAGTATTTGATACACTGCCAATTTTGCTGGTTTTCCCACTTGCAAGTCATGTAGAGGTCTGTAATTTGTATCATAAGTTCTCTTCAACTGTGAGGGACGGAATCTAATACAAAATCCAGAAAATCACATTGTATAATCTTTAAATAATAAATTTGTATTTAACTGCATGAAATAAGTATTTGATACATTACCAACTAGTAAATATTTCGTCTCTTAGTTCTTTTTTAAGATCCCCTCCTGTTCTCCACTCATTACCGGAAGTAACTGCACCTGTTTGAACTTGTTACCTGTATAAAAGACACCTGTTCACATGCTCAAACAAACAAACAAACAAACTCCAACCTCTCCACAATGGCCAAGACCAAAGAGCTGTGTAAGGACATCAGGGATAAAATAATAGACCTGCACAAGGCTGGGATGGGCTACAGGAAAATAAGCAAGCAGCTTGGCGAGAAGGTAACAACTGTTGGAGCGATTATTAGAAAATGGAAGAAGTTCAAGTTGGCGGTCAATCTGCCTCGTTCTGGGGCTCCATGCAAGATCTCACCTCGTGGGGCATCACTGATCATGAGGAAGGTGAGGGATCAGCCCAGAACTACACAGCAGGACCTGGTCAATGACCTGAAGAGAGCTGGAACCACAGTCTCAAAGAAAACCACCGGAAACACATTACGCCGTCATTGATTAAAATCCTACAGCGCACGCAAGGTCCCACTGCTGAAGCCAGTGCATGTCCAGACACGTCTGAAGTTTGCCACTGACCATCTGGATGATCCAGAGGAGCAATGGGAGAAGGTCATGTGGTCAGATGAGACCAAAATTGAACTTTTTGGTCTAAACTCGGCTCGTCGTGTTTGGAGGAAAAAGAAGGATGAGTACAACCCCAAGAACACCATCCCAACCGTGAAACATGGAGGAGGAAACATCATTTTTTGGGGCTGCTTCTCTGCCAAGGGTACAGGACGACTGCACCGTATTGAGGGGAGGATGGATGGGGCTATGTATCGCCAGATCTTGGCTGACAACCTCCTTCCTTCAGTGAGAGCCCTGAAGATGGGTCGTGGCTGGGTCTTCCAGCATGACAACGACCCAAGGCACACAGCCAAGGCAACTAAAGAGTGGCTCCGTAAGAAGCATCTTAAGGTCCTGGAGTGGCCTAGCCAGTCACCAGATCTGAACCCGGTAGAAAATCTATGGAGGGAGCTGAAAGTCTGTGTTGCCCGGCAGCAGCCCCGAAACCTGAAGGCTCTGGAGAAGATCTGCATGGAGGAGTGGGCCAAAATCCCTGCACCGTATTGAGGGGAGGATGGATGGGGCTATGTATCGCCAGATCTTGGCTGACAACCTCCTTCCTTCAGTGAGAGCCCTGAAGATGGGTCGTGGCTGGGTCTTCCAGCATGACAACGACCCAAGGCACACAGCCAAGGCAACTAAAGAGTGGCTCCGTAAGAAGCATCTTAAGGTCCTGGAGTGGCCTAGCCAGTCACCAGATCTGAACCCGATAGAAAATCTATGGAGGGAGCTGAAAGTCTGTGTTGCCCGGCAGCAGCCCCGAAACCTGAAGGCTCTGGAGAAGATCTGCATGGAGGAGTGGGCCAAAATCCCTGCTACAGTGTGTGCAAACCTTGTCAAGGACTACAGGAAATGTTTGGTATCTGTAATAGCAAACAAAGGTTTCTGTACCAAATATTAAGTTCAATTTTTGTGATGTATCAAATACTTATTTCATGCAATTAAATACAAATTTATTATTTAAAAAACATACAATGTGATTTTCTGTTTTTTTTGTATTAGATTCTGTCCCTCACAGTTGAAGAGAACTTATGATACAAATTACAGACCTCTACATGCTTTGCAAGTGGGAAAACCAGCAAAATCGGCAGTGTATCAAATACTTGTTCTCCCCACTGTATATATAATGTTAAATGTTGCTATTGATCGTGAAAATATAGGTGATTATCTCAGCATTTGGTGATTTTTGTCCATCTAGCATAAAATGTGAGAATTTTATAGCAATTTTAAGTTTTGTTATATTTATAGAAAAATTATATAGAAAATGATTAATTGGGATTTTATTCGGGAACGACTTTGAATTTTTTGATACCACTGCTAATGGATACTCATATATGCCTAAGGGAGGAAGGTGCCTTTTTTTGTTTGAGGTCGCTAGCGGCTTTGGTTTTGAAAATATTTGAATTTTAAGTTTTTGAAAATAGGCCCCCTGCGGCGTGGCCCCGTTTCCCGATTCCGGTCAACTGATAGTGAAGTCTATGCTTTTTCATGCGGCACATCATTATGGACATGTCCACCAATTTTCATGTCAGTGGGTGGAACTGGTGTCAAGTTCTGGTTCTTGCTAACATAAGCACTTCTGCCATGGAATAAACCGGAAAGGGCAGCTTTAAACCAAAATGGCCAACTTCCTGTTTAATTTTAGGCACAGGTCCATCAGACTTTTTGATGCGGCACGTCATTATAGACATGCTCACCAAATTTCATGTCAATGGGTTAAACTGTTGTAAACGGCTGAATTTTTCTAACTTTACAAGCCCCCTTTTTCCATGGCGTTCGCCTGCAATGGCAGCTCCAATCCAAAATCGTTGACTTGCTGTTCAATGTAATACTAAGACACGACCCGTTAAATGTCCGCCTAATCTCCGTGTCAGTCGACCCAGGAAATTGCTTTCACATACAAGGGCTGCCCGTTTAAATCCCGAGATTTTAACGGTGTTCAGGTACGGTATATGTGAAAGGGGCTTCTGAGACTTTTCCGTGCAAAATGTCGGTCGAGACATAACCACCGAATTTCATGACAATGGGTTAAACTAGTGTCAGGGGCTGAATTTTCTAACTTTACAGGTCTCTTCCTTCATTGAAATTGCCTCGCATAACAACGTCAAACCAAAACGGCCGACTTTCTGTGTAAATTTAGGCATGAGTCCTTGAGACTTTTTTGTGCAGCATGTCATTGCAAACATGTCCACCAAATTTCAAGTCAGTGGGTGAAACTGGTGTCGGGGGCTGATTTTTTAAATCCAATTTCACACACCCGTCTCATGGATTTTCCTGAAATTCACTCAAAATGGCTAACTTCCTGACTCAATATTAGGCGCAGACCCTTTAAACTAAATTTGTACGGCTACATTTTAAAGTGCCTGTGACACGAAAAAGCATGTTTATTTCATAATACACGCGGTATTTTAGACTCCTGAATGAAATTGACCGCTTGGATGTGTGTGGAAGCTATTGCTATATTTATTTAGTTTTTTGAATCGCGTGCCATGAAAATGAGTGACTTCCGGTAACAGTCTCGAGTTGAGAAAGAGGGCGCTGTGACGTGTACGGAGAAAGGAGTCCTCTTCACTATACAGCCATACTGTTGTATAACAAGGACAAGGATTCAGCTGATTTTGCGGATTAATACGTTTATTTTTCACATCACGCCAGCCAAACGGCTGCAGCAAAATCTTGCTGTACGAGGGAGAAGCGTGTGTGCGTTTTTGGAGTTTCAAAAGGTTCCCATTCACCGGTGGATATTGGCCAAAACAAGCCCTACTACTGTGGGACCATGGGATGTACGAGGAAGTGAGTAAACATCGTGTTTTGTCATATGTCAAATACTGGGATAATTTTAATATGTAGGTGGCTTGCATTTTGTGGCTGACATGCTCCTTGTCCGCTCAGCCGACGAAGGCGATACTCGGCTTATTGCCCTCTTCATGTGCAACGGGTTTCTGTCAAATTTTCCGACCGATCAGAAATTGCAACTTTGAGTTAAAAATAGCCGCGAATACAGCGATTACAAAGTAAACACTACACATTTTCTTTAAATAAAGGACTACTTATGTTTGATCATGGATGGGCATGTAAAAAGCTCTCCTCATACACATTAGCTGCACATGTTAGCTGCACAACAACTGCACCGCTCTCTTATGACTCTCTTTGCCATATTCGTGTTGACCATTTGGCAGCTACACGCTCCTCCAACGTCGGCCGGTTTGTTCGGCGGTCATTGTCCAGCTGCTTCCCCAGCGAGCTCTCGTGTCCGTAGTAGCAGGGGAACGAGCTGTAAATTGCTGTCCGCCAGGCGGATTGCCGATCGGCGAAGACAATCGACAACCCAGTCGTCATGTGAAATGATCCGGGCTAGTTATGTGTGATTTTCCGCTTCGAAGACTTTGAAACATCACTCGGTTCGGGTTAGCATGTCGGCTAGCTGTCACGCCTCTTGGTTTGTTTACATTCTCCGAAGCCGGGGAAGGGAAATGACATAAGCCCGATTTAGGTGGCATAAAATATCGTTCGGGAGGTGCGACAGTAAAGGTGAAGTCGACAGTTTTGACCAATATGGAGTAATTTTGCCATGTCGTCCTGAATAAATGCATTTTTATTATTTCATATTCCATTTAGCACAAGACTGTTATTTGTCATGACTATGCAATTTATTTAGCTATTGGGGAAAAATACTAGGATAAAAAGAATATCCTGTAAAAATATTGAAGTAGAGAGACTGAAACAGTGACATTTTGCGGCTCTCTTCGTCACATTTTCCTCGTTCTGAATAATTCCCCTGCGTACTAAATCAGATGAAATCGTTACTCCGCTGACGTCATTCACCTGTTGGGGACGCTAGAGCCCTATAATGATAGGCGTGGCTAACCGGCAGATTAAAAGACTAATTTCTCGTCATCTGCGCTTTGCTAAATTGTTGTATAAAGTTGAATCGTCTCAAAATATGATTCTAATTCACATAATAATGCTATTTAAGACTTTTTTTCTCCTGTCGTACGCACTCTAAAGCTTTGTATCAATGTTATTGACCGAAATTACGAGTTACTTCATCCCTGTACATTGTCTTAATTATCATCAAGCAAAAACATAGTAGGGTAGAAGTCAAACGCCTTTCAACGTTCCAGTAAACAGCCTTATTAGCGTCTCATTAATCGCCTCATTAAGCCTGAAAGCAGCCACTAGCGCAACCCCTCCCGCCGCCTCATCACGAAGTCTGGCGGTTGTCTGATCTGACGCTAATTAGCACGCAGCGTGAGCACGTGTAAAGCAAGCCGGGCTGCCGCTGTGCGCGATTAATCAGGCCAGGCAAGAGAAGGCGGGAGGGCAGCATCGCGGCCGTCTGACAGAGGTGCTGCGCCAGCAGGCCTCATTCAAGCCGGGCCGTGATCGGGTCGGACAGCGGCGAGCGAAGGAGCGCCGCGTGGCCGCGGGGGTCCGGACATAGTCAAGACATTTAGCTTCACTCCTGACTTGTGTCACTTTCTCTCGGCGGAGGTCCCTTCAACGCATCGCCTTCAGACAGGAGGACGTGCGAAGCGGGCCTTGAAAAAACAGCTTCCCTGTCCTTTTATGGGCATGCCGTGTGCTTAGGCGATATGGATTTCAATGAAATATTGGGATTTATTTTCCTAGCCAAAAATCTCAACTGTTCCGTCCTATTTGTCAAAATGTGTTGAGAGAATGAACCCAAGTGTGCATGGATTCTTTACATGAGGTTTTTTTAATCTAAATCCAATCTATTATCAAACTGCTGCTTGTGGTTTTAATGGTCAGTGAGGAATTCAATGACTTTTCCATCTCTACGTTCATTCATTTGCCCCTCCCAGTCAAAATGGAGTGGACGTCCAGCGCCGTCAATGGCACTGAAAGATGAGCATTCATGGCCAGTCTTCCCAATTTAAAATGAATTGGATGCGAGTGTAACTGCAGTGTATTTTTTAAAATTCATTTTAATTGAATTAATTGAGCTTTTATTAACATTGTATCAATGGATAAATTTTTGTATAATTTTATGAGAAAATCACGAAAAAAAGATATATAAAACAATAATAATTTGGTAAAATTTGA